>NW_010546970.1:95579-101997 GCF_000687285.1 Phaethon lepturus
ACTCTTTCTGGCTTTGTTACAACTGCTATAGCACATCTTATAAGACTCTTATGGAGTCTTTCTTCTCCTTTTTTTTTAAAAAAAAAAAGTACTTGCAGACAAACTACTTGTATGTTTATTACCATAAAATTGGCAGATGGGTTAAATAGGATACTATGTCTCTTGTGGTACTTATCAGATTAAATTAATAAAACCCTGAAACTTTAACCTATAACAAAACAATATTATGCCACAAAGATGAGGTAATTTATTTCCATATGGTATCAGAAATAAGGAATATTACAGAGACAAAATAATCCTTAGTATTATAAGAATTATAATCTGCAATAACCTGCTGCAATAACAATAGCATTGCTTCAAATGCAGGAAAAGGAAAACTTTCTTCTCTGGCAAAAAGCAGTGCTGTGGAAGTTTTGAGGTTTCCAAGAGAAATGATGTTATCGGTGTTAGAAATAACAAATAACAGAAAAACATTCTGTGAACATAAAGGGTCTGTTTTGGTTTGCTTTGGTTTTTGGGGGGGCACTTGCACCATCTGTGTGAGCTCTTGCTGGTTGTTCCTGGCTTTGTACCCTCTGACAGCTTCTGACCTTCAGTGTTCCTTTGCTGCTTTTGCCGTTAAAGTGTTTTCCACGTTATGGTTGTTCTTTGAGTTCAGAGCTTTGTTCAAAGTCTTGTTTTAAATGGCATTTGAAGATGTCTTTAGCTATGTTTGTATCTAATTACTCTCACGATCTCTGATATAAAGCTAGCTTCTATTACAAGTGTGTCAGTACCTCTAAAGAGAGCCAGAGCCTGTCTGACACATCAGCCTCCTTCTCTACAGGAATTTAGTTCCTATTTGGCAAAAATCAGGTGGATGACAGACACTAGGTAATGCCCTGGCTTGCAGCTGCACAACCCAGGCTGAAATCAAATAGGTGCAAAGAGTGAATTATTTTGTTACCCTTATAAACAGCTCTACTAGCTTAGGACAAGTCTTGTCTGACAAGGTGGTGTACGAGAGCTTGCATCTCAGCTGTCTGTACGTTTACTGTGCTTGTTGAGCTGCAGACAGAGCACTTAGGTCTTCAGGATGTATCCATACACATATTTTCCAGCATAAATTTTTAATTCTTTTTAATAAAAAGCTGTTATTCAAAACCAGTGACTAACTAGCATTCTCTGGATTCAGAATTGAAATTGGGCAGATAATACTTTCCTCTCTCAAAAGTGAAATTACAGTAAATATGTTATTCCATCATTATATATTATTTATGATGCCTTTATAAATGTGGTGTTTTGCAGAAGCAGAGTAAAAGAAATGAATCTTTAATATTTGTATCATAGTGAGAGTTAATGAGAGGAAAAGAAACGTATTTTCTTGCAATAGGAAGCAACATTACTAAAATTTCATTCCCCTGATTGGGGAGAAAGAAATCTTCTGATGAATATGCAGAAAATACACATTTATCGTAACATACATATTACAGTAGCTGGAAACAACTTTCCTCTGTAATATTCTTGCAAAAATTGTGTTAGAGTTTGGGCATGTTCTTCTCAGCAGGGTAAAATAGCCTATGTGCAACTCAGTTCTGCAGTGGTTTGGTTGTTTCCTTATTCCCTAATGTCAGTAGCTGTGAAGAAGAAAATGATAAAAATAAAAAGAAGCCTTGGGGTTTAATATAGCTGATAGGTGAAATGAAGGTGAAGAAATGATTTAAAAATTTTTTTTTAAACTATGAATTATTTTGGTTCTGTTCCTTGAAGACCGATATTTAAAACCAAAGCCCCCTGGTTGTTTATGATGTGAAACTGTTTTTCCTGAGTGTATTTATGTATCTTTTGCAACCATATTAGTTAATTGTGAGCTAGCTGTGTATAGCTGTGGTTTAACAGCCTGGGTCTGTCAGCATGTCTGCACCTCTCAGGCTTGCCTCCGCAGATCCCTTCAGCCCCTTGGGATGCCGCGAGGCCTCGGCTGGCTCTGGGCTGCGGTGATCCATCGCGGTCACTACCCTGCCTAGCTGTTCTGGTGGAGTGTGCGAGCGACGGTTAAAGCTCTGAGCTGCTGTTTGGACATATCCCAACTCTAAACTTGGTCATTGGACAAAAAAATATGTTCGTATACTTAGGATATTAGAATTTAATGTTGGTATATATTGTCTTCAGTGACCTTGGATAAAATTTCTTTTCCCTTTTAGCTTCAGTTATGGCTTTCTAGATTGAGGATAGCAGCAGTATTGCACTACTTTGAGAAATGTTCTGCAAAAACACATACTAAAGATATTAAAAAGGATTGAAACAATAATAATGAGATCCTTCACATATTTCCTCTTGGGCTATAAGTTTTATGTTACCATAAGACAAGGAGATAAGCCATCATTCCATGTCCAAAAAATATAACAAAAGATTTAACAACACTTGCACAGGGAAAAAACATTCATTTTTTGGCTCCTCCAGTACAGTCACCTTTAAAAATAAGTCCAATTTTTAATCTAAAAGTAGTATTGTTTATTATGGTATTTATATTGTAGTATTACATACAGTCCTTATATTCAGATCTTGATGGTCTGTGTAAATAAAGTCAAGATTATCCATGTTTATGCATTTAGGTTTTTATGTACTTTCTGTTAATTAAGCAAATGATGTAAAGGGATCATGCACTGTCCTGAAGCTGCATGTCTCTGCTCAATTGTTTCTTTTTGGAAAAAAGCAAATATCAAAAGACATTTTTTCTGTTATACAGTATGTAGTAGCCACAATTTAAGAAGTGTAATCCATCATTTTCAACTGTTCTACTAGCATACGTAAGTAGTGAGGAAAACAGATCTTTGGGAATGAAAAATTGAGTCATACAAAATAGATTTGTGTTTAGTCTCAATGAACTGTCTTTCTTCCAAAGCAGAAGTTTCAGCCAACAAAACTTGAATACAAGAAGTCTATTTAAATTTGTAATAACTATTGATTTGTGTAGTTCAAATGTGATAAAGCTTTAAGTTGAACAATTACACTATATTTCATGTTGTTCCAAGTCTGAGTTATTTTATAGATAACTATGCCAACAGTACATAAAGCTTTTATTTATTAACGTAGTTATTCCAATCCTCTACTTTAACTGCTTTTCACATGTGTGTGTCCTAGATACATGATGTTTTATGGTTATAAAGTGTATTTCTTTTGCAGTGCTATGGAGACTACAGTAGGGCAGCTGAAACATTTGTGTGCTGTAAGGTGATTTTTTGGAGCTGTGTGATAAAGGAGTGGTACAAGGAAATATGTAGGATTGAAAGGTGTGGAAATCAGCAGGGCAAAATTCATGCTAACAAAATAATCAGATAATATAATAATAGTTTCATCTCAAATAGCACAAGTTTGTAGAAGTGCTCCCTTTATTGGCTTCTGAATGTTTTTTCCTGTTTTTTATAAGACAGTAAAAAATGGTAGTAGCTACTGCTCTATAGCTGTGTCCTTCCTCCTATTGAAAGAAGCTTTTGGTAGTTGTTCTCAGAATAATCAGCTAGGCATACAGATTTTTACAGATAGTGGAATGGGAAAAAATTGTTCTGTGTTCTTCAGTATCAGGCCCATGATAATTTCTCTTTAAGTCCTGTTTTCCCCAAAATACAAGGAAGTTTGGGGTAGTTCTTCTGTGGAGGACTTCCTGACTGAATCAGGCTGTCCTTGCTCTTTCCTATTTTAGTGAGTAGCACTTGTATGCTGCCTATTCGAAAATAGTTATTTTCAGGAAAAAATCACTAGGATTTAAATAGGAAACATGTATGTGTTTATATGAGGCTTTATTTTGTAGAAAGATGAAGAATCTTATGAAAAATATATGACAAAAATCCCAAACCTGTCCTAAATATTTATTCAGTCTGTCTGCATTGTCTTCTCTGATTTCAATTACACTACCCAAAGGATGACTCTGAGACTTTTCTACCTAGTCAGAACTCTCTGTCAAATAATAATAGAAATGAACTCTCGAACACAAATGGGTGTTATGAATAAACATACCCATGGTATCCTGAAATAAATGCTTGATGTGTCTATAAATATATCAGGTAAATATAGATTATATCAGGAAAATGTATCTGAGACAGAAAAACGCAGTATTTATGGGAACTGAATTGCCATCAAAGCATATTATTAATCTGAAGTCATTGAGCCTAAAGATGTGTCTTCACTTAGCAGTTGATCTGGGATTTTTCCCAGATTTTGAACCTACTGGAGAGAAGGTGGCATACCATGTCTACACACTCTCTTTTTTCTTTACTGAGAGGTTCCTGAATTAAACCCAGGCAAAGTGAACCCTACTTGTAATCTGCTTAACAGTTCATTCTTATGTTTTCCCACTGTCTTTATGTCCAGATAGATCTTTTTATTTAGTGGTTCTTAACTGAAGAACAGAATTCCCTGTGGGACTGCTGCTGGAGATTTGCAGAATGGGACACTAGGTAGGAGGAGGTGCCTGAGGAGAGTGGTAGCACTGGGTGAAGTGTGGAGAAGTAAGCAAGTGGAGAAAGCAGGAGAGCCTGCGGGAAGCCACAGTACTGGTTCTTACTGGGACTTCTGGTCTGGAGGATAATATAAGCAAAAGATGGGAAATAGCTTCTGGTGATCATGGGCTATCCCTGCCGCTCCTCTCCGTACAATCGATCTGAAGCCTTGTCCTTGGCACCTAATCCTCTTCCGACACTATAATGCCCCGTGACAATGCCTCCTTCATGTAGGATAAAGTGCAGAAGCAGGAAAAAAATGGCAATATTTCAAGGTAGTCATCAGCATGCCTATGAAAGATGGATTCTTCTGGGCTTGATATAGTTGTCCAGAAAACAACTCCAGACATTGTTGGTATATGAACCCCTGAAACTTGCCTACAATGTCTTGCAGAAGCAGTGGGATGGCTTTGTGGCGTGTGTTTAACTTTGCTGTTGGAGTAATTACCCCATTGTTAGGGTAAACTAGATCCCAGAATGATCAGTAAAGGATACTTTGATACTTTGCTAATGTTTTTTATGCTGAATGAGGCATGCTGTCAGAAAGTGTTTCATGCCTCATCTACCACTAAGTGTACTACCAATGGCTTTTAAAGGATTGTCTCATTCGTCCAACAGAATGACCTTGACAATAGATTTCATTATCTAGGCAAGTTATTACTGTGTCTTGCTCTGGATTAACTGCAACTCTGTAACTGATAATGTGTTCTTCATTTGAAATAATGTTTTAACCTTGTGGTTGCTGAGGCCAATCAGATGAAAAACAGGAAACCAGCAGAAATCACTGGTGAGAAATGTAGGAATTCCTTTGTTCATTAGCATTTTAAAACTACATTGACATGCATAGTGATGCCTGTAAAGATATATTAATATGATTTCATGTAAGCATCCAGTTCTTAGCAAGTATAAGCCTGTGTATTGCATAAAAGACAGTCAAAGTCAGTGGACTGAATTCTGTGTTTTATCAAATCAGAAGAAAAAGAGACTACAAAAATCCATACACTTCCATAGATTCTTCTATTGACAGCATCTAAGAAATTTATATTAAAATATAATTTTAATTTCTCTGTAACTCTTTAACACATCATATGATTTTTGGAAATTCAAAGTTGATACTGATCTTCATCCATTTAGTGAAGCTTGAGTACCGAGTTATTCTTTGTTCATTGGAACCAGGTTGGTTTCGGCATTGTCTTGCTTTGTAAGTGTTCAGTTCCATTCATACCAAAGTTGTGTCATCTTCTTTCTTCTGGGGTTTCTGTTCCCGCATCACACTTGACATCAAAATAACAAGGTAACCAGACAGTGCTGTAATTTGGCATCATTGTATGAAATGTCTTAATGTGAATTACTGAACAGCTGGACATACAGATTTGAAATCTGGTCTTGTTATAATCTTGGATTCCATCACTAATTAATTGTTCTATCAGTGGCATCTTGTTGAGATTTTGAAAAGTTCTCACCACAGTCCTATATTGGATCCCAAAGATGCTGAACAGGATCCAGCATAGGCTTTTATAAAATGTTGCCAAAGAGGTTTGAGGCCAAGACAGGATTAAACTCTTTAGATCCAGGAAAATTTAGATCAAGGTATGTTGTATATTAAGGTTTCACCCCTCCCCAATAATTATAAAAGATCAAATTAGAAATTCTGTAGCACAAAATTAACTCCTAGGCAATGTCTTACATGTCCTACTGTCTGTTCTCTTATAACGTTGACCATCATCTAATGGGGCGGAAGGGAAGCTAACTATGAAAATAAGGTCATCCCATTAGGAAAGGACTGGCTATTGCTGATGTAAGCTACAGTACAATGAACCTACCACAGATCAATTAAGAAGGGTGTTGACAGTTATTTTTTAATCACTAATATCTCAGTTACTGCCACTGGAGGAGGAATAACTGAGGTGACTAGTAAGGGCAAGAGGACGGAAATGCCT
>NW_010546970.1:102028-117417 GCF_000687285.1 Phaethon lepturus
CTTGCCATGACCTTTCAGCATACTTTGCTCTTTCCTAATTTTTGAAGTTTCAGTTAAAGAGGTAAATGCTTATATTTTTTCCCCTACAGTTTCTTGCCATTGTATCACTATGTTACAGAATTTCTTTTTATTGAAAAGTATAAAGAATTTGAAAGGAAAAAATCATCTTGATCTTTACATCAGAGCTTTTCTACACAGATTTTATTTTTGCCATCAGTATGCTCGTGAAAAACAGCTCTTTGGTCTTTGAAGTGCAAAGATAAATTCGTATTTGTATTTCTTTTGCAAAGGCCCTTCACTGGATATCTGTTGTGTAGTGAATACTGATTGTAATGAAAGAAAGATCTTTGTACCTTTCTTGTCCATAGCTCAAGACATTAGTCTTATGTGTAAGAAGATACCAGCCAAAATATATTCATTGTATGCCTCAAGCATGTGTTAAAACTACTATTGGTGCAGAGTTCTGCGTCCTGAGCAAGTCCATGCTGAAATGGGATGTGATTGATTTTTGATTTGAAGATGTCCAAAATTCATACACTTGAGACTTCAGTTAGTTCTTAATAAAAAAAAAAAATTATATAGCAGAGATGAGGGAAATATTTAATTACAAAAGTGCTTCCAGGCTTCAGGCTGAATGGACAAGTATCATCCTTTAAACATTTTTATAGATCACCTGTAGCCACATGAGTCTGATGCATTAGCACCTTTTTCTGTCTAGTATGGTTTTGCATTCTTGCTACAAACTTCCGTCATGGACCTCGGGCTGATGGTCCAGTTTGGAAATTATTATTTTATTGTAATCTTATAGATTGACTTTTAAATTTTTGAAGCATAAAGATTACTGATGAAAGCCCTACTCCTACAGTGCTTCTCCTTTTCTAATCTTGGTATGGTTTTATCTATTCTTTAACAGATTCCTATTTTTGACCTTCACTGATCTCTAAGGGGAGTCCTTCAATTCAAAGTTTTGTTGGGATGTCTTCTTCTCCCAACTAACTAGTGATAGCAGGAGAGGAAATGGCCTCAAGTTGCACCAGGGGAGGTTTAGATTGGATATTAGGAAAAATTTCTTCACCGAGAGGGTGGTTGAGCATTGGCACAGGCTGCCCAGGGAGGTGGTGGAGTCACTATCTCTGGAAGCGTTCAAAAAACATGTGGATGTGGCACTTCAGGACATGGTTTAGGGGACATGGTGGTGCTGGATGAATGGTTGGACTTGATGATCTTGAAGGGCCTTTCCAACCTTAGTGATTGGAAAATTGTGATTCTGTGAAAAATGGCACTAAGGTTCTTGCACTTACCTAATGAATTTCTGTGAAACTCTGGAAAAGCAAACATTGTACAGCACATTGTCTGTAACCTTTTGCTGTCAGTGCCTGCTAAACCTTTTTGAGTTTCATGATAATTGCTTCTTGCTTTTCACAGCAATTAATCTGACATAACAAGGAGAGAAAGTGGGAGGGAAGACGTCCACTACTTTGTGACTCCAGCAAAGGGACAGCATTCTTCGTTCTGCACCAAGTTTGATATATTTTTAATACTGGAAATTGAATTATGATCAGGTTGAAACAGGAGTACAGCTCCTCAGTGTAAGGATGACACAGGTCATCCTTGTGTGCATGAGGCAGCTAAGTGCATTTCAATAATGTGTGAACAAAGCCCTTTATTATGATGAAAAGGAAACATTGGCTTTTGTTTCGGAGAATTAGGACAATGTAAAATTTTTTATTAATATAAACCCAGATTTCTAAAATCTGAGTGCCATGCAGATGTTTCTCAAAACAAGTCTATGTTTTGAGAAGCATTATTCCATTTTATTTATTTATTAGAATCAAAATTTTAGAAAAGTTTATGACTTACTGAAGTTGCAGTCTGTGGCAGATGAGGGAACAGAACCAAAGTCTCATGAGTGTGATCGCAGCTCCTGCTCAGTCAATGTGTGTTTAAAGACGTTCAGATGTTGCTTGTTTAGCAAATTGTCTGTCCCACTTTGTAACCAAAGATAGGGTTTAGAAAATCTCTCCTGTAGTAAGCGATGAATCTTTCTAAAGTATAATCCTGAAAAGCAGCAAAGCAACTTTTAAGTCTATTGGTAGTTATGACAAAAGCTTTTCCGAATGGGAATAAAGATTTCCCTTGCTTCATGAAGAGTTTAAAAAAGGAAGATAGTTCCATGGTGTCACACGTTTTGAGACAATACAATTTTACATGAGTAGATCATAATACTTCAAAAAAGTTTACTTTCCTATATTATCTGAGCTGGAATTGTTAAGAAATTATATAGGGAGGCATATATCTGGTCCTGTTCATTGGACTCAGTCATATGCAATGTTTGGGATGTTAGTACTAAGTTTACTAAGGGTATTTGGACAGTGGGTTACATAGAATTAGAGAATGCCTGAAGCCAGGGCTCACTTGTGGCTTTGCCTGCAGCACAGCCTGCCCACAGGTGCTTTTGTAGCTTTTCCCATTGCTTGGCTGGAAAGATACTATCAGAAAATCAGTTTGGGAAGCTCACTAATATTGGCATGTGATTCTGACTTTCATTTAATTTGATGTGAAAGAAATAAATACTGGAGTAGTACTATAAAAGCTTTTACCTAGTTAAGTAAGCGTGAGAAAAATGTGAGGAGTTAAGCACTGAAACCAGGCTGCCCAGGTGGATGATGGAAATGCTGCAGGTGTTCAGAATTTGAATGGACAAGGCCATGAGCAACCAGACCAAATTTTGCAGTTTGCTTAGCTTTGATCGGAGGGTTAGGCTAGCTGATTTCCAGAGGTACCTTTCAACCAAAAGAGTACTATGATTCCATGAAAGCAAATGCTAATATGGCTGAAAAATCTCCCATGCAGTTTGATTTTTGAGTTCAGTAGTACCAAATAAAGAGACTACAGTCACACAAAGCTATTAGTATTCAATCATCAGTATGCAGAACTATTATGTGAAATGAGAAGTGGAGCGCTCACTATCCTGAGCTGTGTGTGCAATAACTGGTTATAAACCAGCATATCAGTACTCTAAAGACTGGCTGCAATAAAGTGTCAATGCAATGATCTGGTTGTGACCCACTTGAGCACCCTGCAAGAAGAAATATGTTAAATAGTCCTCACTAAACAGAATGCATGATCCAGTTCACTTTTTTCTTGGAGAGTTAGGATTGGAAATAGCTTGTTTTAGGAATTGCAGCAGCCATTTACTATAGATAGAGGTTCATTAGCACTTTGCTAATTGGCATCAGTAAGTTTAAGGATCAAGAAAAGAGACCAGAGAGTAACGTATCTGAACTAGTTTCCTGACCTCATTCTTGTTGCTAGATAACATTAGGCTCTGAAAATGTTGGCACTAAACTAAATAGTATATAACCACTAGCTGTTAATTGCCAGTGAAGGAACGAGAGAGGTAGTGAACTTTGAATGTCTTCAATCTTACTCTTAAAAAAGTCAAATTCTCTTGCCAGGAAAGGCAATCTGATGACTCTCTGTACTGCCATTAAGTAAAAGGAATTAATCAAAGCTTTTAAACAGGGTTTCTTAGGGAGTTGTTGAACCATCGGCAACCACAGCTGACTAATGCCTCTTCCTATCCAGCCTTGAAAGCTGGTTGTATTCATGAAGACATTTATTTTCAAAAGAAAAGCTGTCAAATAATGAAGCTAGTTAGTTTCTCTAGTGATGCCTGTGTTTACCATTTGTTAAATTTCTCAGCTGGCCAGTAAATTGCAGAGAAAAATAACATTGAAAATCAATATGCTTTAAAAGTGTTATCTTTGGAGGTCCCTGAAAGCCTTCAGAGTGGGGCTGGCTGCCCTCTTTGGCTGGGGAGGGTGTGCGGTTCCTACCAGCGGCACAGCACAGTCCTTGCCACACTAATACAGCTCCTGTCTGCCTCCTTGGAAGGGATGGTCCTCCACCATCTGTAGGCTGCCGGGCAGGCATTCCTTTGTCTCTGCAGCACACTGTTAGCTCTCGTCTTTTTTTCAGTGGATTCTTGGCCCTTGCTCTACTATCCAAAGTGGATTTGTTTGTTATATAGAATAACACAGACTGGAAAGAATCTCTGGAGGTCATCAAGTCCAGCTCCTGCTTAAAGCAAAGCAGGTCTAACTTTAAAATGAGATCCAGTTGCTCAGGATCTTGCTAAGTTGAGATTGAAAGTCTCAAAATGGTGGAGATTTTGCAGCTCCTCTGAGCCTGATGGAGGTACATGGTGAAGAACAAGCTCTTACACAGAGATGGGGGTTACCATAAGCTGCCTCTGCCAAAATTCTCATCTAGTCAACGGCTCGCTTCTGAAATACCTGGGAAAGAGAACTGCTGGAAACAAGCTGTGGTGAACTCTAGTGGTTCCAAATAGGGAGGACTTGTGTACAGTACCGTACAGCGTAGCTGCTGGGATTGACTGTGGGGGTCTTTGGGTAATGAAGATGAAAAAGGACTGAGCTGCATTCAAAGTGGGGGTGTGACTATAAAGTTTAACAATGTAGTGACCAGTAAAAGGCAACTTGGAATTTAGTGGCAAAATATCCTTTAAGGAAGCAAAGCATAGATGGCCATAGGAAAAAAGTGGAAGTAGTTTGAAAGCAATTGAGTTCATCCTCATTCAGTATGAAATTGCCCTAGTTCTTTTCAAATCATCAGCTCATAACAGAGCATATTCACCCACAAGTTTTTAACAGGTATTGCTAGGCCACATGATTTTACAAGAAAAATGTTTCTATGAAAAATAATAGAAGAAAAGAAATACAGACTAGAACAACAGTATTGGTTGATTTTGGTCAAACCCTGTCTCTGCAAGCTGAAGATATTTACCATGACATTGCCTGTTAGGGGTGGCGACTCATTTCACTCTTGCTGCTACCATATGAACAGCTCCCTAGACAGAAATAGCTTTTTCAGTTGATGGCTGGCTGAAAGATAACTCTCGGTCGATGCAAATCAGTGTAACACTACTGGCTATAGTGGTATGCACCATCTTTGAAGACATAGTAAGGTAAAGGACAGCCAGTGGTGCTACCATAATTGATATGTTAAATGGAAAGTACATGGAGGATAATGAGAAAGAAGGAAGATTGTTGCCAACTGTTGCCTTTTTTGTTCCTCTTTCTGACACTTCATGGCTTCTATTTTCCCCACATATCTGGTATAACGTTTAGTGATAAAGCTTGTTTGCTTTTACCCCAGGATCACACAGAATGTCATAGTCAAACATGCAAGGAAATGGTATTACTGTTTAAAAATTAAATTGAATCTAAAGTAAATCAAGTATATATATTTAAAAACATAAGCAACTGAATCATGCATTGGAAACAGGTGTTCTTGAAGGATATTTATTCCTATGATCACATTTTAATGGATAATGTTGGAGGTATTTATTGTGACCTTAAACAGTGAGCCTGCTTTCTTAACAAATAAAGCAACACAAAGGGCAGTAAGCATGTTAAATAAATGGTTTATGATTTAGCAGTTTTTATTTTCAGGAGCTTCTGCAGTTGCATATTCATGTCTTCTTATGTGAAAATATGCAAATGAGATTGTAATACTTGATTAGAGTTGTCAAGTTTCCATTCTCACATGTTTTTTTGTTTTGTTGGGTTGTTTGAGTTGTTCGGGTTTTTCTGTTTGGTGTTTTGGGGTTTTTTGTTTTAAAATATCTAAACCTTTCTTCTCAAAAGGTTTCTTCTGTTTTTGTCTTGATAAGAGTGAATAAAGAAAGAATATTCATAATTTAAACAGATGACAACTTTCTCATTTTGATGGGTTTCTTGGTTCATGTATACATTCTTACTACTGCCAAACTGGTTGCAGGGATATTTAATAATCTGAGTATCTAAAGTTTCTGGGTAACTACCCGTATCTGTTCTCAGAATTGTAAAGAGAATTTGCAGTTTTAAGAGAAGGGACGTATTACATTTGGTTCTTGGAATCAATTAAAACAATGTAAAAGATAAAATCATACTTAATTAAGTAGAGGTGTATTCATCTAAGATGTTAAAAGGTATGTGTGCAAACATTACACCATCCTCAGTAGCACATATGAATATGGCTTTGTCAGCTGAGAACTTTGCCAGATTTTGAAACTGAGAAATGTGCTTTCTGAGTACTCAGGGAAAATGTCTTCTGTAACAAGTCTCACAGCAGGACTAACTGAAACAGAGTTGGAGCCAAATAACACAGAAAAATTTTGTAACACCTTTCAGTTATAAAGGCCTTCAGAAAAAAACATAATCTGTATCACGATGTAAGGTAACTGCATGAAGTGTATAAATTACTGATTTTGTAGGCAGAGAAGCAGAATCAGGCAGGTTTAAATAATACAGTTTTGTACATCGTTGTTTTGCTCCCAAGAAGGTCTTTGTGTCTGCATGCTTTCGCAGAAGTTCTTTGGAAATTGAAGTGCCATACAAGGTTATGCCATAATATAAGTGTCTTAGCAGATTTAAATTAGAAAGAAAATACTTTTTTTTCTAGTATTTCATGCAATATTAAACATCAGTGTGAAGACAAGCAACACTGTCACACATAAAAGGAGCTGAGGAAGAAATAGTGATTTGGAGGGGGTGTTATGTTTGTTCTGCCTTCTGTGGCTGGGACTGCTCTGCTGTAGGCAAAGCAGTGGGAAGACGTGCATGTGGCCTGTGGTAAGTAGAGGGATTAGTGAGGCAGGTATTTGTGGAGAGATACAATAGGAAAATTGAAGTGAACAAATCTGCACGCATGTAAATCATTCGCAGCTAGCACAGCTACTGTAAAGTTGAGCAGCACTGGTGTAGCAGTGCTGCAGAGAAGGATGGTGCAATTAGCTTTGCTGGCTGCGAGGATGTCTGTGCCTGCTCCGTGGGGCTGTTACGGCCACATGAGGTGGTGCTGAATCACCAGCACAGATTTCAGGAAAACTCTCTCTTGGAAAGTTGCACTGAAATATGTACCATGAAGCTAACCACCAACATTGCTGGTGTTCACTGACCACTTCAAGGTACTGACACTCAGAAAGGTCGGACTTTAATTTCTTTCTCTGTTCTATTCCTTTTCAGATGGCGCAGCTCAGCTTAAAATAAGTTAGATCTCTAAGATGCAAAGTGAGTTGCTTTTTGCATACTCTCCTGAGTGTATCCTGGTCATGATACCCAGCAAGCTATCTGCAAATAGTAACACAAAACAAGCTCTTCTGTTATAAGAGAACTTGTAAAAATCATCATAGTCCCATCAGCATCTGAAAAGGTATTATAATCTACTTTAGCTGATGCTCTGACTCCCTGTAGTCTACCCTACACATTGTTTTGCAGTGGGCAGAATTTGATAAGCACTGGGAAACCTCAGCAGTTAGGAACTAGAAAACTGTTAGCCTGTCCCTTTTGGAAAATTAATAGCATGAAAATATGTTGAGCGAAAGTTTGTAATGCAATCCCAAACCTTATTTAGTTTAGTGAGCTCAGCAGGTTATGAGTATACAGGGAGTTTCATCTAGAAGTTTATACATATCTAGTTGTAGTAACTGTTTTAAAGAGCTCAGATCCATGAACTGGATGTGAGCTTACTGGGATAGGGTGCTGGTTTTAGGGAGATTTTGGAGCTTTTTTCATCTTCCTGCCCTTAACTGGCTGAAAGCTTTAGTGCTGCCTGGGAGATGGGCACTTTTCAGCACAAGTGAGACGTTAACCTTATGCTGTCCAGTGCCTTCCTCAGCAGTGTAACAACATCCTGTCACTCTGTTATTCCAGAACTGCAGCCAACAGTTACTCCGACAGTGCTCATCAGCAGATTTAACAGCCCTGCTGGCAGTGACTGATGTTGAACACTGGTCCTGTAAGCCCAGAAACGGCTTGCTCGTTTGGCTCATGGCTCCCATTAACTTCTAGGTAGTTACCTCCTCCCTGCGTGCCAGGGCACACGCGAACCGCCTGAACTTTCTTTATTCTAGATCTGTGGGTTGAATGGACCATAAATGGTTCTTAGTCAGGGCCATGGGGAGAAGGTTTATCAAACAGCACTGAGCACCATCTGTGCTTATATGTAGAAATGCATTAGGGTTTAAAATGTCAACGATAAATTAAGCCAGGTGCTCCTACATAAAAGGTTTACTGCTGTTCTCTTGTGAGAAATCTAATTAGCATGTCTTAGTTGGTAAAACAGTAGATGCTCATGTAGAGTGTGCTTTCAGCCTTCTTAGTAATAAGATCTCTTCCTTTTTCCACAGTTTATCACGGAAAGCTAATTTTACTCTATTTGTCTTACAAGTACAACAGTTACCCATCGTGATATTTGCACTGTCTTGTCCCTGTAGTATGAGATTTTCATGACTTTCCTGTCAGCTTTACTGCAATATCTTTTGTGACGGGTAAATAGGCTTCACATGTGCTGTTCCCAGGCAACCCAGGTCCTCTGAGGTTTCCCTGTATCCGTGGGGAGTGGGTGTTCCAAGACACACAGATATCACTCAGTTTGCCTCTGTCTAGGCTGTGCTGATGAGATAGAAACTTGGCCACCGTGTGATGTACACTTTTGTAGTGAGGCATGATGTTGCAGAAGATAAATGGACCATCTAAAGCCAAGTGGAATGTTTTAAATTCTCATTTCAAAAGGATATGGGTGCATGTATTGGTGAGATGTTAGGAACTCTGATAGTAGAAAGAAAAGCCACAAGAAAGAGCTAGCTGAACAGGTAGAACTGAAGCTTTTAGTTGTGATTTTGTATTCATGAAGAAGTATGTAAATTGACTGACTAAATATAAAATTGGAAAAGATATAATAATAAAGGCAGAAAAAGGCAGATAATTTTGAATTAATACTATGTCTTGGATTGACATAATCTCAGTGGTATTCTTGATGAAGAGCAAGAAACTAAAGTTGAGAAGCTTGAGAGCATCTTTCAGTGGCCTTGGTGATTTCACAAATGCCAAATAATGTTGGAAGAATGAAGCCGACAAGTTTGGTGTGTTCATTTCAAACTGTTTGGGTAAAAAGAACCTGAAATGTCTGTGACATTAACATAAGGCAATGCCTGTGTAGTTGCACCTGAGGGCAGCATTAGTCTCATGGTGTAGTTAAATGATGCACTATTTGGAAACTTTGGTATGTTGCAGGATGGAGTTAAAAATGAGTTGTCTGTCTGAACACTGGGCTTCCTATTTGTCATCTTAGGCAAGCTGTGGATCTCATTCAGTGTGCTGAAGACTTCTTAGGAAGAGTTCTGTAATAGAAAAAAATAATTATGAAAGCTGTCAAGTCTTGCCGATTCAGTCTATGACAGGCAGTTTGCAAATGGAAAGCAAGATGAGAAATCCTTATAATTCTACTATTTCCTCCAGTTGAGTCATATGACTGATTTCTGAGCTGCTGAGTCACACTTTGTCCTTTAAAATCAGGTATGGAAGAGGGAGAGCACTGGGGAAGATGAAAGTGTCAAATAAAAGGCAGTGGAAAATGAGCTGGGAAGAAAACAGAAAGTTTTCAGGCTTCAACACAAAATTTTTCTAGAGAAAATAGCAAAAGTAAAAAGGGGCCTCCAGATGGGTGGCTGACATCAAAATGTATTTTATTGCTTTATGAGTGCAATACAGAAGCAACGAAGTATTTATGTTTTAAAAGCATTGGCAAAAAAAAAAAGTCAATAAACATGTTAGAGCCATAGTGTAAAAATGAGTAAATGGGGATAAACTGAATATTACTGTATTTACTTGTAGAATTAAAAATTAAGTAGTCTTTACACTAGCACTTCCCTGATTTCCTTTTACCTGTTGCCCAAATGCAAATCATGTGAGAGTGATTGCGCTTAGAACATTTCTGCAGTCAAATAGTTGGTACAAGTGGTAGAAAAGTCCAGCACCTTAAACTGCTATGTGATCTTCTCTTTAAGAGTCTTCAGGTATTTTATAAGTTGAATTAAACCCCATAGCATGCTTGATATATGAATAATATATTTTTGCCAATGAAGAACAGATCTAAATGAGAATTTTTTCGTAGTACGAATATCCATAAATGGGGTGTAAATCTGAATGTATTCAGATTCAGTATGATGTTTGGAGGAGCAGAGGTAAAACTGGATAAACCTCAGCATTTGACTCCAGACCTAGATGGAAATGTGAAACAATCACTGTCTAACAGGGAACACTTTCCAATTAGGAACATATAACCAGTGCCTCTTAAATATATGACTATTCCCTGTTATTTACAAAAGAATCTGAAAGTAGAACAACTTAATGGCACTGAGGTGGTTTTTTTAGTCAAATACCCCCTGAGTAACTATCGAAATGTAGTCATCTGTCCAGATCTTCTGACATGGCTTATGAGCAGAGCTCTTCATAAAAACCTGTTAAAATGTACTAGATAAGATATTCTTTTATCTAGAGCCTATGATGAACATAGCTGTGACAAGGTGACATTGTTGACTGCAGAACAAATATAAATCTGTCTAGTTAGTGTTGTTCTAATAGTCTTAAATTTCATTAGCCCCATCTTTGCAATGAAAAAAGCAAAATAACTGATCATGTTGTCTTCATTTTATACTAAGCAAACATACTTCTTTGCTGTTGGTGGTTACAAGATGAATTCATTAGAAAGAAGACTGAAATGAAAACAGCCCCAAATTTTGCTTTTTAATTAAAAAACAATAAAAAAATAAAGTTGTAGGATTTAGTAGAGAATGAGAGTAAGTATTTTGGATTGTCTGATGGTGTGTTCTAGAAGTGACACAGATCCTGATAAAACCTGGAACCCCCCCCCCCCCAAAAAAAAACAAAATAAAAAAATCCAACCCCAAAACCACCCCTCCAACCCCCTGTAAAATTCTTTCAAAACTGTACTAAACTCAATGCAAAGTCTCTGTGAATACGACTGGTGTCCTCGGTAGTGCCATTGCTTGTCAGATGGCATGCAGAACAGATTACCACCTCTGACCAGCAGTAAGAAAGCAAGCGACCTCTGCAGATGATGAGAAGTAGTGGATTTCTTTGTCAGGATTTTGAAGCGCCACAAATGGTCCACTAAACATCTGATCATCTCTAACTGAGCATGAAATTGTGCAGCAAACTCCAAACCTATAGTTTATAAACTGTATGTGAAACTCCTTGCATTGTTTTGCAGAAAGTCAGCTCATTTATCCATTCTGGCAGCTGTCATACAAACCTGCATTTGGTGTGGGTTGCTTGTTCATTTTGAAATTGTTAATATTTTATATTTGAGAGGTTGCTTGACGCTAACATAACAGAAAGTAATTAACTTTTAATTTTTCTGCAAAACATAAATTGTGCTTAGCTAAAATGTACTTTCTGAGGAACGTTGTGGCTGCTTGTGAGTGTATGAAATGCGCTGGATGGCTGATGAAAAGCTGTAGTACTCAGAATTTGTGCGGAGTTGGACTGGAACAGAAAATATTTCGCTCTGATGTGGTTTTAAGTTGTGTTTTCCACTGATTTACCAGTATAGTATACTGTATGGAAATATAGTCACTTCCTTAAGCAGAGGAAGAGAGATACAGTGAAAGAGGCAACAGTAATATTACAGTAAATTTTTTTCTTCATTTAAAAGAACCCAAACCCATGCCGAGGTGTTGCCATTTCAAGTAGAATGTGGTTATATTCGTGTTCATCATTTTTGTCTGAAACACCCAGATGGAATAACAGTTGTACATAGGTTTATAAGTAGAAATCTGTCCCTGCATCACTCCAAACAATTCTTACCACTTAGCTCATAAAAAATGTAATTCATGTGCCTATAAAAGAGGTGCTTGATGTAGCTCTGCTTAAAGTGTGTAGTGTAAAAACAATGACATCATGAAGGGTGAGTCAAACCAAACAGCTCTTTGAGTGAGTCTGGTAGTGATATATCCCTCCCTAGGCATTTGTTTCTGTGCTGTGCTAAGAGTGCTGCAACTCAAGAAAGGTGATTATGCTTCTTCACTCAGCAGCTCTTTCATACTATGCTCATAAAGCACGCGAGAGAATAACATCCCAACCTCTCTGTGGGGTTAATTGTTAGGACTATTCCAGGCAGTGTCATGACAAGCTTAAAATATTTGAACTACTATCAAAATTTGAATCCTTTAGTTTAGAAACTAGTAAGCGTGAAATAGAGATAGAAAAAAAAATATTTGAAAAGCAGAAGTCACATTTTATATGGGCAGTGTTGTTTCACATTAGATATCTACATCTACCTACATTCTTCTGCCAAATACATAAAGATGAAAAAAGATCGATTAGTTGTTTTTCCGAGTACAAGTCTAGCAGCATATTCCATGCTAACTGGAAGTGCTGCTGCAAGACAGCCTCAGAAAAAATGGGAAATCCTGGAATACATTACTAAATCACAGTAGTTATGTTTACTGTGTAAATTCCAGTTAATTTGACATTATGCCCTTCTTGATAGTTGACTGACGATAAAACTTACCTCTTATTATTACTTCTGACAGTGGTGTTAGCTGACTGATATAGCGACTTTTTGAAATACTTGATCAAAAAAGTCCCGTTAAGATTATTAGAGACAACCTTTGCAAGCCAAAAACAAAACCACAGAAATGTAAGATTTGTTATTGAAATGCCTAATCCTTTGTCTCACTCTGGTTTTACAGTTTTTAAGCTCCTGTGATGTACAACACTGTGTTCTGGTGAAATAGTATTCTTTCACCAGAAATCTAATGTGGAAAGGTGGGGTTGCAAAACTGCTATCTAAACACGGAAGAAATACTAACTGAAAGTGGTCAACTACCAATTTCATTTGCCAGAGTTCTAAAACTTCCTTAAATCTACTCAAGCATACCTGGTTTCTTTTCAATGCTTGCTCAGAGCTACTAATATCAAATACTCTTGGGAATGGGAATTTAGGTACCAAGCAGAAAATACATCTCACTGGACTCTGTATCCAGATTTTTAACCAGTATCTAATAGATTTTATTTCTATTTATTTTTTATGAAACTTTTTATTATTAATAGTGTTCTCAAAAGCAGCTAATGAACTGTAATAGATTTGCATAGTTAGGAAGCCTGATAATTTATTCATGGAGATGGCACACAGAATGACAAATTTGCATTAATTCTGCTAGAAGTTAGCTGAGAATACACACTGCTCCTCACTCTGTTTGGGGCTTTTCACAGCAGTTTTCAATGCAACAAAAATAGAGGAAAATTCTACTTAACCAAAGTGTCCTGTTTGAAATATTTTGCAA
Organism: Phaethon lepturus; assembly: GCF_000687285.1. Taxonomy (NCBI): domain Eukaryota; kingdom Metazoa; phylum Chordata; class Aves; order Phaethontiformes; family Phaethontidae; genus Phaethon; species Phaethon lepturus. The sequence goes on from NW_010546970.1 coordinate 115,185, forward strand.
AGTAGTTCTGAAATAATTCTGCCCTTGAAATTATCTAGATTTGATTTAGAAATGGCTGAAATATAAGAAATAGTATATCCTGCCAGCAGGTGTGTTCTGGATGCAGGTGAGTAGGGCAGAAATATTTTTTTTCCACTATTGGCATTAATCAAACACTTTTTCATCCCATTCAGAACGAACCTGTATGTCTATAGCTCTGCAAGTATGTGAAGGCAAATGAATCGTGCATCGTAGAATCAGCGGTGTGTGACCTGAAACCACTAGCTTTTGCATTCTTGCAGCAGTTAGTGAGACTGACTCTTGTATAGGGCATCAGGGCACGCTGGCTTTTCAGGGGCTCTCAGTAAGACCGTGGACTTAGTGGGACTGAACTGAAAATAATACTTTGCTCTTTATTTCCACTTTCCTTCTAAACATTGCATGAACTTAAATCCTCACAACATTCCCTGGGAGCATGGTACGTATTATCACAGGAAGGTAAACAGTTTATAGCAGTCAATGCTCTTAGCCAGTGCAGCCCGTACTGCTGAGTACAGGTTGTCCAATTGTACAGATCGGACAACTTTGAACACAACTTGAAATGTGAAACACTTATTTTCTAAAGAAGAGATATTAGGCTGTGGATTCTCTGAAACTGCGTGCTCTAACAAATGCAGGAAATATTTACTATCCGGGGATTGATACCTGAAATGTATAACCTGGGGTGAGAGATCATGTTCTGGGAGGACATACTTTCCCTGCCAGGCAATTTCATTTTGAGTTGTCGTTCAGTGAGTCATGTTTAGTGGTTGGAACGCATCTGAGTTATGGCCTGAAATTTGCTTTGTGTGAATGTTTATGTCTGACCTTTCTGCTCATACATCTTTTAAAGCAGCACTGAGAAAAGGGGAAGGTTTGGTAAAAGACCTACTATATTTCAGATTTACAGTGCGTGCAGCATTGGGATTTGCTCAGCGACGAATGACTGGGCAAACTGAAACAGAGATCCTAGATGTGCTGCAAAAATAACACAGTAAGTGTGGTATATAGGGAACTTTCATGTCAATGACACTTAGAAATGTGCAGGACAAAGCGATCTAATTTTCTCATTTCCGTTCTTTATTAGAGAAAATGAAGCTGCAAAGTTAAGGTCTGAAACTGAACCAGATTACTTCAGAGATGTTCAAACCAGGAATTATTTTTTTAGTTTGCACAGGAAAAAACAAGAGTGGCAGCAACAACAGTTTTAGCTTTAGTTTTGTGGTGATTCTTGGTACTAACAAGTCCTAAAATAATACTGACAGAATTTGTTGGGTTTTTTTAAAATAAAATAGGTAGTGCCAGATAGTAATTAATATTCTGTAATTGTTAGAAAAGAAATTGGGATTTAATTTTTAACAGGACATGTTATAGATGACAACTGGAGGCTGTGTTAATTCTCATTCTGATCTGTCCCCACGTACTCAGGCAACAGTTACATTCATTCCTAAATTTACGTCTTGCAAATAGAAGCGGTATAGGCTATAGCTATAGCTTTGCCTGTCAGATGAAACGGCACGTTCTTCTTAATTTATTTATTTTTTTTAATAGCATCAAGGTCTACCTGAAAAGAATTCTTTCAGTTACAAAAGAAAATAATGTTCCTGACCTATTTCTCTTTCCTCTTTGATTGTCAGCATTTCTGGCTATCCAGGTAGGCGCTGCATAGGCTTTCATAACTGAAATAGCTCCAGAAGCAGAAGCAGCCTGCAGAGACTAAAGCAGATCTCTGAATACTTGTGGGTTTTATTTGCCATTTCACAGATGCTGTGAATCCTTCCTCTCACAGTTATGCCAGTTATAGTCTGAGGCTGTTAGAGGGCCTTGAACTTGTCAAGTTTAAATTGTTTTGTTTAATAATATTGTGCCACACCAGTTCATTTCTCTTGCTGCATAAAAAGATTTAGATGATTGAAATGATGTTAAATCGTAAGGTCTTGCAAGCTGTTGCACCAAATTGGCTGTACTTGAGCTGCTCTAACACAGGACGTACACATCTTTCTGAATACTGGAATTGGAGATAAACATGTTCCTGGTAACTGACACTTTACATTTTGGCTAACCGAGACGCTAATCTTGCTTTAACAATATACCTTTCTATGTTATCTTTATCGTACTGGGATGGGGAGACTCTTAAAGAGAAATATTTCTTATTGCATTATTAATTATGTCTTAATTCATAATACAGATGCTGTCATTTGATGTAGACACAGTC
>NW_010546971.1:0-339 GCF_000687285.1 Phaethon lepturus
GGCAGACAGGGCTGTGCCCAGCAGCCCTTGCCTCTCCCCAGGGCAGCCCCCGGGCAGCACCCTGGGGGGCCCTTCCAGTGTGTCTGCAAGGACAACAAAACACAGGCTGGAGGTCTGAGGTCCCGCCTTCTGCCTGAAGAGGGGTCTCACTGGTGCCAGACTACATCAGCTATAGCTTTGCCTACGTTAGTCTTGAAAATTTCTTGGCCTCAAGGCTGCCAGATTTTAGAAAAAAAAAAAAAATTGTTTTTGAAAATTAAACATAAATCTCTAGAATTACTCCAGTCTTATAAAAATTGTCAACACTAAAGCAGATTAAGCAATGTGCTTAGGAATGCC
>NW_010546971.1:370-13277 GCF_000687285.1 Phaethon lepturus
AGTCCCACATCCACAGGAGCCCTGGTCACCGGGATGGGCGCCTTCGCTGAGAACTGGGATGTGTTTGAGCAGCCCTGAGTCCACTCCAAGTTACCTTTGGTCAATGCTCAGTGCCCTTGAGGGCCAACTTCAAGGAGCTGTGACTGTTTTAGCATCATCACTAGATTTTCCACCTGCACTAAAGAGTAAGAAATAACAGGTCCTGAGGTTCTGAATGCCAGCTGCTGCTGAGAAACATCACTGCCTCCCAGACAGGCCCTGGAGTCTCGGCAGCAGCGCTGAGAGCAGAGCCTGGTGCATGTTTAGGTGTAGGGTGCTCTCCTTTAAACCAGGGAGCCCAGAGGTGTAACTCTGGGGCTGCTTAGTCTGGTACTTTCTATGCAGAAAAAACCCCAATACAGCAAACCCCTAACTCCCAAAGTTTTCAAAAGCTAATTGGGAGGGAGTGAAAACCAGAGTTATGTGTAATAAAGGAGGGATATTTTGCCCTCCCCATCCTGAAAAGCCATGCAATAAAAATGTAAATATCTGCCTTGAAGGCTTTCTTAATAAACCCTGTAATTTCCTTAAAATTCTTTCTATAATATCAAAATCCTAAACCACTTTGAGATGAGCTATTTTAGACTGTAATTGGGCTATTCATTCCCTATGCATACAGTGATCTTAATCTAATATGTAACAAGAACTTAAAAGCTAATCAATAATGGAACACAATTCTCTATCAGTAGAGCTGCCTGTTGACTCCTGTGAGAGAGATCTTCACAAGACAGCTTGGCTCTGATGACAGCCTTATATTTATTTTAAGCATGAAGTTGAAACATCATCTTTCTCTGTGTTGTCACTTCCAATTATTTTTGGAACAAAAACACCAGGGGGAAATGAGATCCTCATCCTGAAAAGCACATTCGTATTTGATAAATAGCCACAGATTCTGGAGAATGTTTACTGAAATGTGGGCTTGAAATGCTTTCACGTGCATTTTACTAGAGCCATTGATTATCTATTGTAACATGTGTCCAGGTCACTTTACTAAGCTGCCCCTTTCCTGCGCCTTAGAGGTTAAGGAAGAAAAAGGGCCGATTACCCTGCTGCTGGGCTTCCATGTTTTCCCTGGATAAAACTAAGGTAAAATTAGCATCGAGAGGGAATCAAAGTGAACCGCCACTTATTGTCCTTCAGTGGAAGTCAAGAAGCCTTTTATACCCTCACGTACGAAAGACAAATTCCCACTTTTCATGTCTACGCAGTGGCTTGAGAGGGAGAGGGTGGAGGGAAGGGGGTTAAGTGAGTACACAGATGTGCCTAAAACCATATCAATCATAGGCATGAGAAAATGCTGCCCTTTTAATAGGCAGACTGAACCAATGTGCACAGCTGGATTTTGAATTTTATGGGCTTTCTCAATAAAATGCAAGTGGAAGACATCTTACATCATTCCCACAGCTCTGGCTATTTGTGCACTGCACCACTTTCCCTCAAGCTGCACTGGGAATGGAGGAGCTGAAGGCCTACAGTTGTAGCCACGTACAAGCCCCTTGCCACTGTCTGGAGCCAATTAATGTGCGTTTTGGAAATACATGGTTGGTTTCTGATGTCACGTACACGTCTACAAAGTCAGTGGATTTAATCTGGAATTAGTCAGGGTATGAGGGATCAGGAGCTGGCTGGGAAAGCTCCCCTCTGGAGGATCCTAAATGCCAGTGATTTCACGTGATTATTTATTGAGCTTTATAATACTGCATATATCCTCATGCACACCCCTTCTCCTACAAATTACCCTACAACTTGTAGAGGTTAAGGCTTTCCTAAGTAATCAAAACATCTAGGAAGGAAAGCTTGCTAAATGCTGAGCTAAGCTTAAACACTGACCCTCTCTCTTAACTGTATCAGGAACTTTATGTACATCATAAAATGTAATGATTGCTATGGTAACTGCTCATTCATACTAACTAAAGGTGTAAATAGAGTTTTGTAACACACATAGCCAGTGCTAATGTTGGGAGCACAAGGGAGGTCTCCCCATTGAAAGATTTAATTGATACATTTGCTGTATAGGAAAATTTGCTTCTTCGCCCTTAATAGGTATATTTAACATCTTTAAAGCAATTCTCTTTCATGCTCCTCCCACTCTTGCCTTGCAAACCCTTTGGACATGGAAAGCAATTAGACAGTTGCAAGGAGATGGCAGATAAAGCACAAGGCTGTATTTACCTTTGTTTCCCTCCTGGCAATAATTCGACCTTATCCTTTTCTTAGGCGATGCCCCGTATTTCAGGCGGCCACAGAGAGGGAAGGAGAGTGAAAGTATGTGTTCCTCCTCGTTGTGTGACCAGTGGTGGGTTATTCCCAAGCTTGGGCTCTGTGTGGCCATTGATTCCTTGTCTGATTCTTTGGCACATCATTTTGCCACTATTTTGATCACTTCCATAGGAAAATTAATAACTTCATGTCAGATGCTCTGAGAGGTCTGTAGACAACAATGCCAATGGAATGAATGAGAATTTTATAAAGGCCAGTCTTGGACTGTATAATGTGTATCTCCCTGCCTTCTTAGCCATGTAACCCTTAGGACACAGTTAGAAAGCATATATATTGTGTACATGTATAAAGGCATAGAGATACACTAATTGTCTCTTCTAGTTGTTAATTTGTTGTAGGAAGGTTGTTTTTGCTGTTTAAGCTAGAGACTGACTGACATTCTGGTGAGCATAAGGTTCCTGCCTTTTACACAGCTCTGAAGATGGAAAAAAAATCAGTGGTGGTTTCAGCTGCAGGTCTCACTCCTGAGCAGGACTTGCGTGTTCTTGACGACCATTGCTGTGGCCAGCAGCCAAGTCTGTGTACAGAGAACTAGTTATTTGAACAAGCTTCACGAGGCCTTTAGGGACCGTGGAAAATGTGGACTATTTCCTGGCCATCCCATAGAAGCTGAGGTTTAGGACAAGCTGAGAAGCTGAATAGGTAAGTTATGGCACTCTTGGGTTGTGTTAGGGCTTTAAAAATGTTGGAGGGGGGAGGGTACCTTCCTACCGGTGGAGAATATCCTTCGGTGTGGGAGTATTCAAATGGTGGACCACTGTGCTAAATCTGAATTGCAGCTCAGTTGTTCTTGCCTTCTTGTTGGAAAGAAAAGACATTTTCTTAGTGGCAGATATTTCTTTCACTACATACTACAACTGGCAGCCATTAGCTGCTGGACTACCAGCACTGAGCTGGAAATCTCTGCAACCCTGACTGGGTCCTGGAACCACACCATGCCTAGACAATATATTTGCCCCACCTCCTAAATGAGACACTCTGGCTCAAATTCATTCCCCGTGCAGTTGGTAAAGTCACACCAGATGCATCTAGCCCAAGAAGCAGAATTAGTGTATTTAGATTGAGAAAGATATCTCCTGTGTATTGCCAAACACACTCTCCATAAGCCTTAGTTTGGTATTTTCCCTTTGCCTAGCTGAAGCTCAGTCTGCACCTTGAATAATACATGTAAGTCTTTGATTGACATTCACTCCTAAGCATTTAGCTATCTTGATATCTTGTCAAGTCATCCTTTGATAAAAGCATTTTAGGTGCCACAAAGTATAATCACTTCACTGCAGCATTCTACATTGCAGATTCAAGTTTCTCTGCACATTTTTCAGCTAAGGATCTTGGCACTGTCGATAGATCTGTTCCATGGGCGATTTTGGATGGATCTATTAATATTGCCTCTAAGAGTAATAAGTCCTGCTCTTTTACAAAGTGAATCATCTGTCTCTGCTGTGGACAAGTGAAATTCTCCCTCATTGGACTTGTAGTCCACAAGTTGGCAGGGTTTCCTGTTTTGTTAATGGTCTTCATACAGCAGTGAAGTCATTTCAAAAAATGTTCAGCCCAGTTTTGGGGCCAAGTAGTATGTCTTTTGGTTATTTGTTCTTCTAGACAGGGCATGTCACCATTAGTCATACTTCAGAATGATGGTTTACTTTCATTATTCACTGACTGCACTGCTTCCGATTCAGCTCTTTCCAACTCAGCAAGATTTTCCTGTGCTAATTCATCTGAATCATTTCTAGAAGAGTTTATATCAAAGGACACATTCTCAATGTTAATAAGTGCAGGGGTTTTGAAACAGCTTGTAATTCTGGTTGTTTAAAAATTAGCTTTTTAAAGGTGTTTATGCTATGTATGTGAGCACGGTATGTGTCAGTAGCAGTCTTAACATGATTGATAACCCTTTCCCTTTTTATTTATACTCTGTTTGGGACATCTAGCATACACTCATTCTGTGATCAGAACGTGGCTCCAGACTGAACACTAGGTCTACTGCAGCAAAACCAGCAGCTCTATGTTTTAGGATGTGGCTCAGACACCACAATTCACAAGGCCCTCTAAACCTGGCCACCTGTTCCACTTTCACCGTTGTGACCACTTACTTCAGATGAGGATGACTGAGATCTCCTGGAATGGCTCGCTACTGTGGATTTTTGGTAGGGCTCAAGTGATTTGTGTGCTCTGATGTAGGCCTATCTCCTCCTATGTTTTTTTATTGGGAACGTACAACGTACCCACACATTTATATGCTACATCTGGCTCTACACATCTTTGACTCAGGGCAGAGGCTTGATCTCACTGGTTGCATTTCTGAATGGGTTTTTATCCTCTTGAAGGCTCCTTGGTTTGGTTGCTATTTCTGAACTACCCCCCCAAACATGAGTCTATCGTGTGTCATGTATTCTTACATTCCTGGGTTGTCAGCCTGCCCATAGCAGCAGTGAATTGTGAAAGGAAAAAAATGAACAGAAAGTTAGTTAAGCAGAAACGTAACCGCCCACATCATCTGGTGTGTCCTACTTCACTGAAGTAATCTCAGAACGTAAGGAGACAAAAACAAAACAAAGGACACTTTGTAACTCAGGTTGATATAAAATGAAGTTTTATGAGTTGCTCTGGGAAGAACTTAGAGGAGTTACCCCAGACTTGGAATTTTTGGGGTCAGGGTGCAGAGAAGGAGAATTTTGATATATTGGGGAAAAAATCTTTTTGCTTTGGAACAAGAACAAGAGTTGCTCAAATGTTCACATGAAACAGAAATGCGGTTCTTTTTACATTTTCCAACTAATGATAATTACCAAGGATATGTTCAGAATGTGACTTTTCATGGTAGGCCCCAATGACCCTTTAGGACTGGTATCTACAACATCAACTACTCTAATAAAGCTCACATCCCTTGACTTTCTATAGAGTCAATGAAAAGAAATAGGATGTTACTTCTAGTCAATATTTATATTTATAGACTTGAGTATAGACTCAAGACTGTATTCAGATTGCTTTGAGTGGTCTCCTACCTTAAAAAAAGCCAAACTCAGGTACCCGATTGGTTAGGGAGAATCAGATTCTCTGAAGTTGCCAAGTTTCTTCTCTCAGTAATCAATGGAGGGACTTGTGTATCTAGTCAGTACATGTGGGATGTTTTTTCTGGATACTTGGACGGGTTTTGTCTAGAGTTCGGAGGTGCCTATTGATTTAAGGTATCTGGAGGCTTATGTGTGGTTGCAAGGCGAGAGGTCTGCACAGCTCACAGCCTGCTTAGATACCTGTTTTAAAGAGAACAGACACGGACCTCAGCTTTCACCATTGCTGCCCAGCCTGAAGGACTTGGCATTTCCCTTTGACAATACTTGGAACTATGCCCACTTTCCTTCTCTCTTCCTTCCTTCCTTCCATCCTTCCTCTCCCACCCCAGGACACTTTTTTGTTTTTTCTGATCCCCAGTTGTCATGGCTGACATTTTTGAGCCCTGGGATTAGTGATTGTGCTTGCTGCTGCTCAGATCCCTTCAAGCACTCCAAACCAATACAAAGCTCTGGGCTTTCAGCCAATTTACTCACAGGTTTATCATATGCTGACATTGTTTCTCTATAAATAGGTCTACCTTTACTGACATTATTGATTCAACTGCCTCTCTTCTCACTAATACTCTCTTTAATGTATCCAACCTGTCTTCGTATTTCACCTAATGAAAGGCTGAAGTCAGAGGGGTAGAGGTTGAGGAGGTTAAACTGCAAGCATAAAGATCCTAGGCTTTAAAGTCAGTGTTTGCCACGTGAGATGCACAGGCTTGTCAGTGGAGCAAATCTGCAAGTCCGAGCTTGCTTTTCCACCAGCAAAAGGAAACCATCAAGACAATTTCATGTTTTAATAATTTGAATTAACATAAGCTTCGTCTACAAAACCCTCCATCTGGTCTGTTCACGGGTTAACAATGATAACATAGACCCTAATCAGCCCATCTCAGACTGTATGATTTTGAAAACAAGGAGCAAATTTTCCCTCACAGATAGGAACATATCTCACGTGCTGTTTGTCTTGAAGCTAATACAAATTAACAGACCAAAGTTGTAGTTGTCTTGCTTATAAAGTAAACTCAGCTTTAATATGTCATTTATGCATTTTCTGTATATAGGGTTTTTTTGTGACTGACTGACTGGGCAGTTTTTGTATGCAGCGTGGCTCTCCCATGCCACAGGAGCAGAAGTGCTCAGCAGTGTGTCTCGGTGTCCATGCAGGCAGCAGCACTTTCCTGCAGTGTGGTGGGACGGTGCTGTGCTCTGAGCTGGGGAGACTGGCACCCTCACCAGATTTCTGCCGGGAAGGGCTAGTGGGCAACTTGTGCAGCATGGCAGCCACCAGGCCATGCATCGTGCCCGGCAGATGGCTGCAAATTCATTGCACCCTTACGAAAGCAAGTTCTCCCCAGGCGGGTGTTTAGACATGGCGACAGCAGTTGGGAGCTGGAGAAGACCACGCTGCACAATGGGTGGCGAGTGCATAGGGAGGTGCTAAGGGCCAGGTATTGGGTCTGTACTTAACCAGTGAAGAGAAAGAAAAAGATGCAGAATGAGATCAGGGTAAGGGAATGTCCACTAGCATATGGGACCAAGAGTCATTCAAGGTGAGCTCAGCAGGGCAAACCTGGCGGCAGCTCTGCCAGGGGCTCCAGGAGCCATGGGGTGTTGGGGAAGCTCCACTGGCCCACAGCAGCACGGGTCTGATGGGAGCGCAGTCTCAGGCGATAGCATCACCCCCGGGAGGTGCCTGGCAGCCTGCCGCTCCTTGTCTCCACACCACAGCTATCTCCTGTCCGTACTGCGCTTCTCTGCCAGGTTGGCAGAGTAAAACCTCTACTTTCCCTAGTTTATTTTCTGACGTTTGAGCTGCTGGACTCACCTCTGGCATGGCTCGCAGATGCCACAGTGGCTGAGGCCACAGCACTGCCGGCAGCCAGCCTTTCCCCACAAGGCTGGGTGCCCATTTTGTGCTGGTGGCACCTTGCTGCTGGCTTTGGCCAAATGTTCTCAATGGGGCAGGAGAGTGAAATTAAACAGTCAGATCTGGCAAGGGAAGCTGCAAGGCTGCTGGAGCAATAGGCCATTAAATATCACACTCAAACTGAACAACATCCACCCACCCCAATAAATCATAAGAGATAAGAAAACATTTCACATTGTTAAAAGTTTATACTATCTCTGACTTCAGACATGTTACCATTAACCTGGGAATTAATCAGAGTTTTTCATTTGCTCCTTGTTCTGAACTATAATGAGCCCTTTAATAGTATAAATAAAAAGATCTAAAGATTCAATAAACTATAATGTTACAAATGGCAATCATCTACCATGTGAGGCCTCTGTGTTAAAAAGCATCACGCAGCTGGAAACAAATGCTTCTGTATAACATTGTAAATAACCTCTAAGCCCACTACTAATTAAACTGAAGCTTTGCTTCTCCTGGGCATTGAATATATGAACCAATTAAGAAAATATAATTTCTTTTCTGAAAGACCTGTTTTTTCCCCCTTATAAAAAAAAGGGGAGGTGTGTGGAGGTAGAGAAAGAGCCAGTGACAGAGAGAAAGAAATGGAAAGAAAGGAGAGGGGGAAAGGAAAAGAAGAAAGGACTTTCACAGGAGGGACCACACTGATGCGCTGGGGTTACAATAATGAGATATTTCTGCTTTAAGCAAATTTTGCACCTGTAACCTGCAGAAATATAGCCATAGCACTTGAAAAATTACTTCAATGCTGCACAGTGCCATGAAAATTTATCTTTGAGATGATTTTATTGCATGGTTACCCTAGGCAATTAAATCAATAAATCTTAACTGTCAGAAAGGTTGGCCCACTGCCAGGAATAAATGAAATGCGCGGAATCAGTAAATAAAAGGTTTCTGACAACTCATTCTAGGAATTATTTAGCAGTTGGGCTTTTTGTTGTTGGTGGTGTTGGTATTGCTGTCTCCAGCATTTATTGACATTCTCTGTGAGAAATGATTATGCTAACATACACAATGTAACCCAGAGATATGGAGAGACGGGAGAGCAGAGTCAGGCTCTTCAGAGTAATAAATTACCCTTCTGGAATCACACCCGAACAGGAGCTTTGGGGGGCTGATAGTGCTGGTGGAGGCGATCGGAGAGCTGGGGTCTGGCCACGGGCTGGCAGCACACCGGCAGCCCCCGTGCCAGACACTGGGAGTTTTGTGTGCTGCCCCATGGTGCTTCATTATTTAAAGAGATGTGCTATTTCCATTGATTGATTCAGAGGTGTTTGAGATTGAAATGCCTCCTTGAGGTGACATTTCCATAGGCCTAGAGAGTACAGGGTTCACCACGGGAGATGCCAGTTTTGACAGCGAAATCATAGTTACACCTGTGTAAACCCCGAGCAGTCAATGCAGCTGCATTGTTTTTCATGCTGGTGTTACAAATCTGAAGGCCTGAATCTGATTTCACTTTCCCTGGCATTTGACAGGTTAAGTCAGTGTGAAATAACCTGGAATTAGGCTCAGGCTCTGTCTCCCTCCAAAAGACACTTGGGTGAGGGCAGGTGACCTGGTTAATGAACTGATAGATTTTTAGTCATTGTGGTCTTCTACTTGAACCTCCTGAATACCAACAGGCCACTAAACTTCACCTGGTAAGTCCTGGTTCAAGTCTACCTTTACTGGCTGAACAAGCCTGTTCCTTCAGCAGGGCAGCGGCTGCCGGGATAACAGACCCCATGGGGCCGCCCGGGCGGCGGGGGATCTGCATATCCCCAGTGCCACCGGTGACAAGGACATGGCTTCCAAAGGAGGGAGCAACCCGCTGAGCTGAGCAGTGAAGGTGGCCACTGCTGCCTAGGACAGAACTAATTAGATGGTCTGTGAGGCCGGTCCCTCATCACCATCACACTGGGACAGTCTGGAGAATATGGGTCTGTCGAACCAACACCAGCTCTGCGGAGTCAAGAAGGGATATATTTTAGTAGCGTGGAAAAGCCAAATGTCTGTATGCATTCTCTGGACACTCAAGCGACCTCCAGTCATCGAAGCCTTTAGGGAAATCTCACCGCTCTGCCTGGGGCCAGGAGAGGCTCGCTGATGCAGCTCGGTCCAAGCCAGAGACAGACGTCATGTCATGTTGGCTGTGGAACATTTCATATGAAAGAGTTTCCTTCGCCATAGCCTATGGTTCCTCAACGCCAATGGCAGAGCTTCCCAGGCATATTACTCCTCTGACACCTCCTGTCCCAGTCACGATTTTGCAGCCTTGGTGCTCCCCGACGGCAAATCTGCTGCCTGTCGTGGCGGCTCCGTGCAGCCAGGCAGGACGACACTGGTGGATGGCAGCTCAGGCTCAGGCCTTCCGCATCGTTGAGTGGGTGGCTGGGGCACCAGGGACGTCCTGGACACCCATCTGGAGGAGTCTCCTCTTGGCTAATCAGGTCCCAAACCGTAGAGGTCATTAGAGATCCGAGGGCTATGCTTAATGGCATCCACTTCTAGGTACAGCTAAAGCCAACAGGCTTTTACAAAGCTGATTGGCAAGCGGCTTCTCATTGCAGATAATTCCCTGCCAGCGCATCCCAAACGCATAGGTGATTGCTCTTAAATTGATGGCTCGAAGCACAATAACAGCCTTTTTATTTAGTTCCTGCTCGATAGGCAGCGGAGGCAGAGTTGCCAAAAAAAAAAAAAAAAGAAAAAGAAAAAAGTGCTGCAGAATTTGCTTTCTGTTACACCACTGCGAGGCTGAAATTCCTTGGGAAAGAGAGTTAAACAAGGCTCCCAGTGCTGCCCAAAGCCCGGGATCAGCACTAAGGGGTACTTGGAGTGTGCTGAGCTTTCCGGCAGCTCCTGCCGCGGGTCGGAATTACCCTTCAAACACAGCAAACACTCAGGGGCCTCATTCTTGCAGCAGATGAGAGCTGGCATGCTGAATGAGAGCAGCTGGCACTGAGGTTTCACGGAGGGTGGCAGGGCAGAGGGAAGCCGGTGCCCCGGCACCCCGGCAGCAAGATTCAGCTCCCTTAGAAAGCAGAAAATGGAGCATTTTTCATGTGGCTTCATCATGTCCTGCCACACACATTTCTCATAGCATCCCCCAGCCAAGAGGCTGAGCCCTGTCTGCATGGAGCTGGCTGAAAAATGGGGAGCGAATGGTGGTGGTTGCTGTTGCGTTTTTTTTTACTTTTCCACTCAAATCTTCCTTTCAAAATGTAAACTCTGCAGCAAATCTTTATGTGATCCTACAAATGCCAGCAGCCACATGTTCAGGCAGCTGCATGCCAGCGGCTGCAAATCACCACTGAGTCCGGCAAAACACAGAAGGTGCCCAAGGGCAGTGGACAAACTGCCCTGGGAGAAATGTGTGAGAAATGTAACCAGAAAGCAGATGAGAACAACTCCAAAGTTGGTTTCACAGATCAATGACATATAACTTGAAAGAAAACTGATCCTAAAAGTTATTGCCCAAATTTGCCAAATATTTCTGGCTTAGGAAGACCAATGCTGTCAGGTAGCAACTTTTCTTCTGCAGTCCAGTTCCTCAGGTCTAACCGACAAACCCATCCCTTGTGCTTGGATGTTTTCATTTGCTCATAGGTGTACACGTTCCCAGAAGAGAGGCCAACACATCTCGTTTTCAGAAGGCCAGTCTATATACAGGCCTAAAAATATCAACTGTAGCTCATATGACCACAAACTTCTGTTTAACGTTAGCTTGACATGTGGTTTGTGTGCTGAACACATTTACTATAGTAAAGTCCTTCCAACCACGTGGACACATTATGGGGGGAAAAAACCCCTGAAACTCCCCACGCACATGTGCCTTTTTCAATCAAAGGGATAAAAGGATATCTAAATCCACTTTGAAATGCAGCTGGTAAGTGAAATCCCTCTCTATTACATGAAGCTGATCTGCATTGCTTTCCTTTTGGACCATGTAGGAGGGGCTGAAGAGAGTCTCAGCCTTTTCATGAAAAGATTTAGGCTAGACTTCCTACTCCTTAGGTCCACAGGCCACAGGAAGCTCCAGCCAGACTTCTCAGATATAAATAAGACTTCACAACCTCTATGTCTTTCATGCTGGCAACTAAACATCCCATGGTCTAGTGCAGCTTTTCATGGGCCAAATTAATTCCTGAGGGAGTCGTGCAGTTAAATCATCTTGGCTGGCTGAGAAATTGTAGTGCTTCTGTCTCTCTCTTGAGCCTTGCATAGCTCTTACCAACATCCTACTCCCACTGCCTCAGCTCCATACGACCAGGGAGGGAGGAAAGACGTCGCCTTGGCTGGGGAAAAGGGCCACACAGTGCCTTGCCTGAAGTTGTGAAATTGTGTATGAAAACGAGCATCCAAATGCCCATTTTCTATTACCCCCCTCATTGCTGTGTTTGGAGAAGATGCTTCTCCATCTAGCCAGCAGACCAGCTGTGGGAATCCCACATAGTGGCTATATGAATAATTACCCTTTTTTTTTTTTTCCAGAGCGCTTTCTTCTGAGTTGTGCAGTCGCACTAACAGCACGGTACAGCACAGGCTTATGTGGAGCCATTCATCATTCATAGCTGGGATCACAGAACACTTCACAGCCGATTACAAGGTTACACATGCGGGGAATGACATGAGCTGCCTATCTGAAGTCAAGCTTCAAGCTGGTTTCTGGGCACACCCAGAGGATGCTAAGGACTCGGGGAATGAGTGGCACACACAGCATCAGAGCTGCTCTCCTCTCTCCTGCTGACCCAAAAAACCTCTCCCCGAGGTATTCCGAGAGGATGTTTTCTGGCTCCTTGAACACAGAATGGACACATACCATACAAAGCCAGCTCCAAATCCCCAGATTTTCTTCTGAAGTGTCCTATTGCTAAGAAGAACTGGAGCTCTAGGACCTGCTTTACAGGTAACCATTGACACAAGTGGGATGAGGAACACTGGCAAAGCTGTAGCCTGGTGGGACCGGACAGCCTTGAGCTGCTTCATGTGATCAGAGTGCTGCAGAGAAGTTGGAGGATATCAGCGACTGGCCCTTTGTTTCAAACCCAACTTTACAACAAATACTCAGCCCACCGGTGTGCCTCTCAAGGCGCCCTTCTGAGCAGCACCTGCATTCTGGGCTAACGCCCCCGGCCCTGCCGAGAGCGGGGTGGTCTCCGGGCTAAGATAACCTCCTGGCCGTGCCTTCCTGCAGCACCTGCAGAGCGCCTGGTTCTCCAGACCAAGACGAAAAGGTTTTAAGCAGGACCGTAAGCGTGAGGAGCCGTACAGCAAACCACGGCGACAGCTTGTTTTGTTGGAGACAGTGGCCCGAGACGGCCTGTGTGTCGGCAGCGCTGCGGTTCGTCCCTCCCCGGCGGGCAGCCTGGCCTCGCCTGCACCGTGCTCAGCGGCACCGGGCGTTCAGCCTCGCGCCGGGCAGCCACATCACATGCTGCTTAGCATCTCTTGAGAGCTTTTTACATCTCTTTTGAGCTGGTATTCCCGGCGCTGGCTCTTAGAGCTATTTCTGCAACGACGATATAAAACCTGGCGTTTCTAGTTTTGTCGTGCCGGGAAGGCCCTGAGGAGAAACGCAGCCCTGTGCGGAGGGTCAGCACGCTGAACC
>NW_010546971.1:13308-57418 GCF_000687285.1 Phaethon lepturus
CTTCAGTCCCGCTGGAGCCTCGGGCTGCTTGTTGGCAAGCAACCAAAAAAACCCTGCCTTTGAAGCCTGGCTCCTTTGCTCTTTAGGTTGCGTTGGGGACAGACAGGAGGTAGGCTGCTGTCTTGCAGCTGAGGCCCCTCGGGGATGGGGAAAACACACTATTGATCCTGTTACCTCACAGCTGGTATCAGCACTACATTATTTTCTAGCATCGAGTCATTTTAAGTCTCTGCAATGACACAAACACATTGATTAAAAATTAAAACGAACGACAGCTCTCCCACAAACAGTACTTACTGTACCATACTTATTGTATCCTGGGAGGGGAATGAGAAAATAGTAGAAGACAGAATAATTTATAGTGATAAAATGGGTTACATTTTCATAAAAATTTTATTTTACCTTTTTTTTTAAATAATTCAATGCACTGGCAGTATAATTAATCCCTCTATGAGAGACACAAATGTACCAGTTCAACCAATATTATTTATACAGAGACATTGTGTTTAAAAACAACAAAAGTACATTTAAAATGTTTGTACATAAAGTATTACTGTTATTTCTTTTTTTCTGAAGAAGGAACAAATGTAAACAAAATGCATAATTGTGCAACACGTTGGAAATACAAAGCAAAACAGGCAAGATACAATTTTATACATATAAAGCAAAAGAAATCAAACTTTTATAACTATACAACATTTCAGTAATTGCTTGACATTTTAACAGTTACCTTGGTCTGTACAAAACATCTTAACTTATACTTAAAACTTTACAAGAATAACATGCTTGTTCAGAACAAAGACACCTTGTGGAATTGCAATAATTATTGATATGATATTTGCACACATGAGAAAAAAAAGGCTACTTTAATAGTAAATAAAAAGTAAGAATGTAAGGTAAAGGGCCATTTAGTAAACAGTAATCTAATTCCAATAGCTAATTAAGTTGCACTGCAATGCAGAAATTAAATCTGACTTTTGCTGGAAGACCGTAAGGTCATCATGTTGCTCTATTTCCAGGAACCAGAAGACAGCATATATAAATTTTTCTGATATTTTGGTTAATTATACGTGTGTGTGCACACATACAGAAAAAGGCGGGGGGAGCAGGAAGGGAAAAATAGTATTTGCCACAACAGCCAGAAACGGTGGGCAAGAGAATGTACATACTAGACTACTCCCAACATGTCTAGGTAAAAGATTAAGACAACTAGAAAGAGCAAACATCCATCGAGTTTGCCAGGATTACTTTTCCTGAACCTTAGTTGTATTCTGCTTTTTTTTTTCTTTTCAGAAGACAGGAAGCAACTGGAATTGAATTGAGACATTTTTTAAATACCGGGAGTACTACAGCCAAGGACAAAACACAAACCAACGGAGAGCTCGAAACCAAAGCAAAAAATAACCGTATCTTTTGACTTGTTTTCATACTCTGTGAAGATATGTCCTAGACCTTTTGGATGTGGGTTTTAAAAAACCAGCATTTAAAATTCAGTAGAAGATATGCAATCCAGAGATGTCAAAAATACAGACAGGAATAAATTATACAATATTTTATGGAATTACAAGGACTGTCAGCTTGTATACAATGTACATCATTTTAAAGTGTCTGCAAATCATACATATGGCTAAAATTAAACTCCTGATTGCATCAACCTAACATATTCGGTGCCTGATCTGCGACCTGTGTGCTGAGCACTAATTCACACAGCTAATCCTGTGGACTTCAGTGAAGCAACCTGCCGGTTAGGATGCTCAGGGGAAGAACGGCAGAACTGGGCCTAGATAAATATTTGTCATATCATTTAAATGTACAAAACCCGTTTGGCTTAGAAAAACCACTTCAGCCTGCTGCAATGTCTTTGAACTAAAGTAACAGATTCCATCTCTGGACTGAGAGCATTTATGACACATTTGTATTTATTTGCCATTTTTCTATGCAAGCTAATGCTGATGCCAGTAAATATTTAAACTCAGACGTAATGACATTGCAACATGCCTTTTAGTTAAAACCAAAACATATGCAAGTCTAGATGGCAGGCAGAAATTACCCTCCAATCCTTTTAGCAGGGATTATCTGGTTCTGAATCAAATAGTTCAATATATACTCAGCTTAAGTATGTAGTTATAAAGCCACACTCGGGCATACAGCACAGTATGAAGGGGAGAGGACTAGTTTTTCAGCTGGTGTAAATCAGCAGTGACATCTACAGAGCTACTTGGAGGCACATCAGCCGAAGCTCTGGCCCGCAGTCATCAGTCTAGTTTCTGATAATGCTTTTCCAGACTGTGTGGTCTAAAGCAGTTTTACAATGTGCTCTATACTGCATAGCTTTGCAAAGTACAGTATTTCCTTACAGGCAAGGATTATGGTACATTAATAATTTCACTGGCATCATCAGTAAAAAGGCATGATGATAAAAGCTTTGGGAGTTTATCTGCATAGAGATATAGTGGCAAAAATTAGTCTGGGGTTAAAGGGTTTGTTCCTCAGCATGTGCATATTGGCTTAACTCCACTGAAATCAGTACTCCTATACCAGTTTTCACCAGTCGAGGAACTTGCACTCTACCTCTGTCATAAATAAAGCACGTATGTTACTATCCATTATTCATTCATAAATTGAAGGGTAAATGCCTCCTGCCAGGGGGGTCAAAGCTTCTTCATGTCTGTAACTCCACGTTATTTGTCACTGAAGTCAATGGTGGTTTCCCTGAGCAAGGGCTGAGTCAACACATGGTCTGGTTGAAGAGCAAGTCTGCTTGCAGTTATTCCAGCACTAGTCCAGAGACCTTGAACTAATTTCAGTGGGGTGAGTGCTCAGCCAGAACAAAAATAGGTGTAATTCCATTGAATTAACTGGGTTAATGCAACTGAAGTTCTGGCCCAATAAACTTAACTCTGGTAATGCTATGACATTTTTGTTAACCAGCCTGTCCTTTGATAAACAGTGCTCAGCAAGCTCCGTAAGACTTGCATGATTGCCATACAACAGCAGAATTTGGTCCCGTGAATTCTACAAGCTGAGCCAAGGTACTTTACATTTGCTTAGCTCAAAGTTTGGTCCATTGTAGGTACTGTTGGCCATTAAAACAATGAAATTCACTTCAGAATCTGACTTTCCTTCTAAATCAAGAGAAGGAAATAACTGAGTAGAGATTAGGGATATCTCTACTTGATGGGTTTTTCAATGGAATTACAACAGGGTGACACTCACACAACTGTGAGTAAACTTATATCCAGCACAGAATCATAGAATCATAGAATAGTTTGGGTTGGAAGGGACCTTTAAAGGTCATCTAGTCCAACCCCCAAGCACAGAGAGCTTACAGAACTTGCATAGAGGGGAACTCAGTTAAAATCAAAGAACAAAACAAGTCTCAAACAGCTGCATCATGCACTCACATGGCTTTTACCCCTGGCATCAGTAGGACTCTGCTAGAGTCCGGTAAGCATGAGTGGTCCTGTGGACACCTCCATTTAAGTTGCAATTCTGCATACAGTGAATATTGCCTTAGTTTTATGATGTTACTGCATGCACCATTTCTGTCAACTTGTTTGGCATTTCCAGACGCAGTGCAAGGAAACGTGAGTTCTCAAATCCAAGTCCCATCTGCAGCCACAGAGGACCAAGACCTAAAAGCAATGCAGAGCCACAGCTCTGTTGCACCCAGGCGGTGGGGCTGGGGGCAGTCCGCCCTGTTGGGCACAGCACTGGTCCTCCCCTCCCATGTCTCCTGCACACCAGTACTATGGCCAGGGTTATGTGGGGATTCACACTGGGCAGACCTGTAGTAGTCCAACACCCTGAGCAGGCTGAGGGCTCAGGGAGCTCTGTGCAGCTCCGCAGCCTGCGGTGGGCAAGGTCAGGTCTTTTCTGCAGCCTCTCTCCAAAGCACCGAGTACACACATGGCTACTTGAGCTGGCCACTGAGTCCCTGGGCTTGGTCCTTGCTGGAGTTGTAAGGGAAAAAAGTTTTAACTCTATGGTGACTTGAGGGCAGTGACAAGCATTAGCTCTTTGTGACATGTGGTAGCACCCTGAGGTGGATTGAGGAATTGGATGGGATGGTGCCATATTCGGATTTTGTAGGATACCATGGTATAGGTGTTATTCTGCAGGACATATCAACAGTAATGAATGCCCTTTCCCAAGGAGAACACACAGGTTAAATTCATAATGCCAGACCGCACCAACTTGCCCTAGTTTCTTTAAACCACTCTTCACATCTTTACCACTGCCTGATACGATTACGGTGTCAATGAGCTGCCTGAGATGTTGCTACATACCCTGTGGTTCTAGGCATAGCTTATCTTCATAGTATTTCTGTTGAAGCGCCTCTTGGTGTGGCCAGGGTTGATTCTCATCTGACAGCATTTTTATGCTGTAACTCATCTGCACCTGAGTTTGCTCTCACTTCTATCCGTAGAGCCACGGCATCCCCCTGGGATCTGAACCTAATCCCTTCTGACTTCAGCAGCCGCCACTGTGGGTTTAAACTGGCATGAGATGATCAGAATCACTGATCTTGGAAGACAAAAGAAATAGACAAAACATCTTTGAAACCGAATGGCTAAAGTCGTGCTACTGAGTCCATCAGAAAGGCAGGCCTGACAAGAATGCTGTAGAGAAGATGGCTACTCTGTAGGCCAGGCAGGAACACTCTACATTCAGTAGCAGGGCAGTTTCGATAATGAAGGAGAGCCTAACCAAGCTTTTAGCCTAACATATAGGCTACAAAATATCAAGCGATATATCTAAAATACATCACTATATCAAGTAAGATATATATCTCTCATTAGACAATACAGAATACCTATATGCACTGCTGTGTATAGTGGTCTGGTTATATCATGGAAGTCTGGGAGGAGTATTAGAAATAGAGGAATTGAGCCCTCCCAGCATTTGTTTTATTTGTAGTTATAAAATAGTACGTAAAGCTGGAAGATGTCCTAAGGACAGTGGACTGGTTTCTCATCTTCGTCCCCTTTGCCTCGCTCCCAGCGCACTCCGGAGAGGTCGGGGAGACGCTGCGAACGGCAAAGGCCCTTTGCAGTGACACCTCGGCCTGCGGGCCTGCCCACATACGGGGCATTGCTACACCTGGTTCAAAACGACAGTTTTCTTTGGTGACTTGTGAAATATTTTGCCGTTCTTAAAATTTCAAGACACCAGTCTATTGCAAATGAGTTAGCCTTCTGAAAAACGATGCGCTGACAGCACATTCATTTTGATACTGACTTCAGGGACCACAGGACCAAGATGGCAGAGCTGTTGCTACTTTCTGCCACAGCTTCATTGCCTGCAAGGAGACAAGAGATGCAAACAGGACTATACACAAACTACAGAGGAACACTTTAATAATTCTGCTACCACTCAGCAGTGGTTGGAGTGGTTTCTCTTTATGGCTATCACATATTTTTTCCTGTGCTATGAAGCAACATTGACCAAGGCCTTTCTGTTGCAAATCCACATCCAAATGCATACATATGTGTACACACACAGAGACAGTGCTTGCTTCAATACTGTGTGTACTGGAGTTTGTCCTGAACTCAAAGCAAAGAAGAATATTAATACCTAAGTCAGAATCCCTTCCAGCCCCATTTTTGCTATCTTTTAAGTTGCACTCACAAAACTAATCATTGAATTTAGGCAACATTAAATACTCATAGAAATACAATGAAAATATTTGTTCCAAAGTACCTAAAAACCTGTCAGTGAATCTAAACTGTTATAATGGAAGAACATCATAAAATCTATGAAATTAAAAAAGCATAGAAATTAAGGTCCAGATTAAATTTCTCAGATTTTTTTTTTTTAGGAGGAATGAAAATCTCCATCTTGATTCTTAAAAAAACCTCATACTGATAGCAACAGACCTGTCCCTATCTTCAGAGGAGGTAATTTATAAATGAGACAATATATTCACAGAGAGACTGTTTAAATGATTAAAAGTCCAAAGGCTATGTAAGAAAAAGTGAAATTAAGGTATAAGAAGCAAGCTGTGAAAGTTGCCACCAACACTACCACCAAAAAGGCTATAAGCTAAACCAGAATGACTAAAAAAATAAAGATAAGACAAAATAAAATGAAATTAAAAAAAAAAAAAAAGCAGAGATACTGGGCTATCCAAACTCAGCATGAACCATTTACAGTCTTAGTTCGCTAAGCACGGGAAGAGCGATTCATCCTTTGAAAGGAGCCGTAGGAGCACAGCGGAGATCAGTGACCAACAGGACACGGTCTAGGGGAACATAGCCCATACGGGATACATCACCTCAGGCTTTCCCTTCGATCCCTGCTCTCGAGGAGCCAGCACACATCACATGGCTAGAGATACTCACTGCACTCAGTCAAATACTTCACTTAAGACCTGCTGCAGCTCTTGACATGGAGGTTAAGTGCTATGTAAATGCCTTGCTTGAGCACTTAGGACTTTGCTACCCTTGGATCTTGTACTGATGGAGCTCCCAAATGCTTGTGTTTAGCCCTTTACTGGCATGCTCCCTTCACTGCTGAACTATTGATATTGCTCCAAACCTCCCGAAGCATGGGACACAAATGACAGTCTTGTCAGCTCAGGCAATTTTTTGTGAAGCTTGGTGTCCTTCTTAAATCTCCGCTGCAGAAATCAAGAGATTACATCACTGTCCCAGTTTATCACTATTAGAAACAAATGTGTCATTTCTGGCCCTCTGCATGCTAGAAAAATGCCTGAAAACGTGTCATGAAATCAGTCTCAAAGCTCAGTATTCAGAAGGCGATACAAGAACAAAAAAAGTTTATTTAACCTCCCCCACCCCTCCCCGATTTGAAGCCAATGTTGTAATTTTTGGTGCTTGGTTCATGACTTTGAATGCCCGAAGCGGGCAGTGTTAAGAGCAGACATAGCAAATGCCCAAGCAAACACATGCTGCTTCCCCACGGACTGAAACAAGCAAACAATCTCATTTGGTTAACTCTGCTGGAAGTAATATTTTAAGGGGTAAAATGATTCCACAAAGATGACATGTTGGCATTTGAAATGAGATGAATATAGTGCCTGTAAAAGTGCAATAATCCTTAATAACTAACCCAAAGGAGCATCATCCCCAGGGATAAGATGGTAATTCACTCTCCATATTTAGTTTGTTTCTAAGCCGCTTTTGAAACAAGGCTGCTAAATAGTATGTTGGCTTGTGATCCTAGACTTGACTGCTGGACTTACTATAATCATGCCATTGATTCAGCATGCATTTCAAACTAAGTCACAGGATACAAAACCAGGTGGGCTAATTTCTTAAGCTATTTAAGCAAAAGATTGGGAACACGGGGTAAGTTGGGAGATAGGAGTCTGTTTACTGCAAGCAACAGGGGAAAGATAATACATTGTCTTCACCGAGTGATCGCAGCGAACTCTTTGAACAGTCTTGTGTTTGAAGATTGTATTTCAAGACATATCTATCCTTCATAAATGCATGGAAGTCTAGGATTTCAGTCTACATTAAAGGAACAAGTGATGACAATGCACTTAATTAGACTAAATAGTTACTGAATCTCATTAGTGAGATCGTGCAAAAAGAATGGAAAACTGGCTTATGACAAAACCACCCCAACACTACTTAGTCTCAAGTACTCACTCTAATAAAAAAAAATACTTCAAGTGTTTTGTTTTCTTTTTCTATAAAAACCCCCAGCAACCACGTTTCATCTACATTTCTAAGTAGTTCTCACTGTTGTGGTTTTATTCATTAGTTACTGAGGCCAGAAACAGCCTGACAAAGGCTGTCAGATTCATGTTTCAGCCATGTTCCCGAAACCCTCAGAGGACAGAGGAGGGTGTATCGACCACTTCAGGAACAGCAATGTGCAGATAATACAGGATGAGCATGTTCTGCAAATGTCCTTTTCAGACAACCCTAAACTGGATGATTTCTCTAATGATGCACCTTGGCTACATTTGCAATAGTCTTGTGGAACAAAATATTAGGAATTATTGATTTTTAAGAAAAGGTAGTACAAGAGGGAGCTAATATACAACAGCTACAGTAATGTTCGTCTTTAATGTGCATTGGGCAGAGTCCTTAAACTGCTCTTATTGCAAATATCCAATGCCAGCTCTAAAAATCATAACAGTCTGAAACTTTTAAATGCAAATTTGTCCTATTTATCTGGTCACAGCCCAGTGAGTAGAATCCAATAACTCACCAGATTAAAGGATATACAGGATTATATAGCAGAAGGTAATTGCAATTAACTAATATCTGGATGGCATTTAATACACATATTGTATTATTTCAATGAGATGAGACAGAATAATATTTACATTACTATGACCATTTTCTGTTTATAGAAATGGAATTTACAGTTCAGTAAGGTATGCAGGCATTATATCAGGAATGAGATGAGACCATTTAAAGTCTTGTGAATTATTGATATAAATTCATTTTGGTTTGTTTCATGCACCAGCGCTTCCTGCAGTGGCACCAGAGGAGCAGTGCAGTTTATAACAGGGGAAAAAAAGAAGAGGAAAAAGCAAATGTGAAATGGTGTAATTTATTCACAATTGCTTTGAAATTCTATGTGAATTGTCTCATTATTATTCACACATTAGATGAATGGTCCAAAACATGACAGCACGGGTAACCAGATGCAGAGCTTGGAAAATAGGTAATCTGACTGAAGTATTCATGGCCATTATTAAACGTTATATTGCTTTTGGGTAAATCTGCTGATTTTATTTAATTTGACATTGTTTTCAAGATAGCAAGATAATACTGTTTGTTTCTAATGGTCTGAAATGAACAAAACAGGTGAAAATTGATGCCACATGGAATTATAATGTTTCAACAGTAGCTGGTTAGTTAAACTTCTAGAGACTTTCATGAAGAATCTGCATACACTTATTAATGGACTTTTACATACAATATCAATGCTTAAGAGTGTAGCAGTCCTGTTAAAATCTGCTTTCACTGAGTCACTATGCAAGGAGAGATTGTTCTATGAAGAAGAATCTTGGATGAGTATTTGTTTGAGACTAAACAGTGAAACTGAAAGAAAATTCACAGATTTAGTATAGGAATGGTAGATAAGACTATGAAAGCTAGTATTTTGAAATTGCCTAAAAACTGCAATAAATTCTGCTGCCTACTGAAATTATTAAGCCAACAATAAACAGGAAGAATGGAATATCAAAACCTCATTGCATAGTGCGTCATCGTTCTTTAATGAGGCATTCCTTCAACCTTTTACCTCTTAACACCTTTGGTGATCTTACATTATATACCTGTAAGATATTCAATGTTCTCCTTTAGAGATTAAGCCTATAGGAAGTATGAAATCTTAGGAATGTACTGTGTCACACAATGATGCCAGAATTAAGCATCGAAAAGCTTGGTTCAGGTTCAGAAGATGATTTTGAATGAATAGCTATAACTTCTACTAATTTATTTCAGAAGGGACTTCTCATATATACCCTCAAATATTTAAGACGCTTTGTACTATTTCTCAGGAATCCATATCTTCTCAAAGTGCTTTTTTGTTTTCACTTGAAGGCAGCATGGACTTAAAACAATACTGCAGGGAATGTACCGTTCCATAAAGCACATAAGGATGGCAGGATCCAGGAGACACAAGGCATAGAAAATTGTTGAAAATTATTAGATGGTACAACACATACTGCTCTTGAGTCATAAGTTCCATTTATGGTGACTTCTACTTCCAATAGATAGGATATTAAAAAAGGCAATAAAAATGAAGTTACATGAATAAACTTCCAGAAATGAGTGGAGTTCCACCAGTGATCGTCTCTGCGCTGGTAGAGGTAGAAGAATGGGGATGTTATGAACAGGGCAGCAGTCACTACAACAAATGAGCCTCAATGCGGAGCCAGTGGAGTCCTTGGCGAACATAACGAACCAGATTGGTCATGCTGCTGTGTTGTGTTAAGGGTCCCATCACTGAGTCCAGGTCTACAAAGAATTCTGCAATACACAAAAAAACTGAAGTCATTGTTTCAGGTAATGGTACAGAAATACATGTATTGCCATGATTTCCCACCCAGTAGCAGCAGTGCAATTAGTGAGGTCTTAAGACATTGTGTACCTGAGCACATGGCCAGTAGGAAAGAATTTAAACAAAGGCAACAATGTATTTAAACAGCCCAAATTAAATTATGTATGCTGGGAGTCAACCACAATGTGGTATGAGTTGTTGCCAACAGTTTTCCGTTAGCTCTGATGATCTGCACTTTCAGTTTTTTGACCCCAGGTTTGCTGACTGCATGATTTAAGCTGCAGTGAATTGTGGCATCCTTTTCCATGCTGTACCCTCTCCTGGGCATGAAGAGCTTGCAGAAGTCCTTGCTTGCTCTTTTCCCCACCCTCCAATTTCTGTTACTGCCATTGCAGCAGTTTTGGCCCTCTGCTCATCCTGCTGCAGCTGCAGGCCCCAGAGGATGTGTGTGGAGCGGGAGAGAGAAGGAAGAGGAGAGAGGGAACGCAGCAGGAAAATAGCATCTAGGAGACGGGAACTTATAAGGGGAAAGAAAAGATGGGTAAGGCCACTGGGATCGGGTGTTGGGAAGTTAACAGGAGGTCACTAAACAGAGAGCCATAGTTAGGAAGTGACACACCAGTTTATGCCATGTGTTAGATGCTCTCTGGGTGAAAGACTAATCCTGTTAGGGCCAACAGACCTTTCCTAATTGCTTTTAGTGGAGAACTGGATTGTGTCCTCTATTCTCCCACAGCTTGTCTCTCTGCTCACAGGAGCGCGGGCTTTCCCACACACACACCACTTACTTACACTAAGGCGAGTGGGAGCCCCCTCTCAGTTAAAAGCCCCTCAGAGCTCAGATAACAACCAACAATCACAATAACCAGTGGCTGAGCCCTTACATTCTCACCCTATCTGAAATCCAGCGCTCGGCACTCAGCCAGCTAACACTGTATTGGCTGTGGTTCGGGAGGGCAGATGCCGGGTACAAAATCATTATCAGTACTTTCTTCAGCAAGTAAGTGCTGCTTTGAGGTCTTCTATACAAGTATTGACAGCCTGACCCTGGTCAGCTTGGGAGCTACAGCAGTATCACAGCACAAAGTGATTTGGCTGGAGGCAAGCATAATGAAAGCTTAGGGCTATCACCAGTTGTGTTAAGATGCTGCAGCCAGCAGTTACTTTTAATCTTCCTTCCTCTGTCTTTTGTTCCCCTCTTCCAATGTAAAATCAATACATTTGGAAGTGAAATAATGCATTGTCTTGCTTGCATTCTAGGCTCAAATAAATAATAATTGCTTTAAATACTGAGAATTCACCTTAAAGCCCAGTTTCAGTTTAACATCTCTTGAAAAAGCTACAAGCACTGAAGCCACTTATTAAATTTATATATGAAAAACAGCCCTTTGTCACTACAGAGCTGATGATAGTTTTCTACTGTAGAGAAAAAGTGCTGCTATCTTTGGAAGCTTAAAAAAAAATCTGATTTTATAAAGTCAGCCGAGAGTTGGATGTTATAAATGGTGAGCAACTCTCTAGGTGATCCAACACAAACCAGTCCATGGGTTGGCTTTGCAAAGTCTGCAGTTTAGCCTGGCCTGCTACAGATGCAGAGTTTATGACAAACTCCATCTATTCTCCCCTCCACGCTAAACGTTACTGAGCAGGGGAAATTCAAGCAGAGGTACACAGCAGCATGCTCCCGCTTTCCTTTTCAAACCAGATCAGCTTGGCGGGTCACAGTTCTGCTGTTCTCCCTCTTGGTACGCCTTTTTATTTTAATGGCACATCTTTTGTCAGGCTGACAAGAAAGGCTTCTGTCTCCTGCTCTGAGCCAGCTGGACATGAGTCAAGTCCAAATCAGGAGTGTGAAAGCATCCTTAGAGGAGCACAAAACCTAAGCTGTCAGCTATGGACAAGGGGAGGCTCCTACAACGTGGAAGAAATCTCTTGTGTCTGCATGGGCATGACCTAAGAAACATCTATGACAGCAGTAAGACCCAGATGTGAAGGCTATTAGACATTACAACAATGGGGCCACATTTTTATACCCATCTCTATTAGCTCATCAGGGACATGTTCTTGGGCAAGACACCCCCTGTGATTCAGAAGACAACAGAAACAATAAGAGCTGACCACAAAAAAAAAAAAAAGTTACTGGATTGGGTTTTTTTTTTAAAGAAAATTCATTTTTATCTCAAACATGGGTTTCTTTGTGGGTTTGTGTTTGTTTGCTTGTTTTTTGAGACCATTTTTATTTCAAGGGGGAAAAAAAAAAATCTAATTTTTTATGGTGAACTGACTGTCCAAACCCCTGAGAGAGAAGCTAAGAGATCTGTGCTTTGCCTGGTACTCAAAGCAGAATCTGGGGTTTGGACCTATCCTGTTTGCTCTCATGGGGCATTTTTGAACTCACAGTCCACATGCCAGCGTGTCAGAGCTTGGACACTGCAATGGCTGGTCCAGCTGGCAAAGGTGGATTAGAGATAGACAGGGAAAAGGATAAGTCCTGTCCCAGCCAGCAAGATATAGGTATTTTGAATTGAGAGGTACAGATGACTCCTACAAATATAATTACAGCTAGGTTTCATGAAACACAGCAACATTTCTCATGTCAAAATGTCTTAAAATACATCCTTCTGTAAATGGAATCCACTATGTGATATGATGAAGACTTGCAGAGTACCACAGCAGTTCTTATATACTTTTTGTTACACCATTAATTTTTCAAATTGCAGTTTAATTGTGTCTAAGCATGCAATTTTAAATTGAGTATTTAATTAGAAATGAGGTATCTTTCCAGGCAAAATGTGAAGACAGACATGCTATAGCATGTATGAAACTCTGAACTCTCTCCAATGGTTTATAGTACTTAAATGAAATTTGAAGTAACACAAATTTTCCATTCCCTGGAACATGGCTGCAGTTTGTGAAACAAGATATGAAAGAACAGGGCACAACCCTAGATGTCTTGCTCATGTGAGAAACCCTTATTCATGCATCCAGTCCCACTGAAGTCAAAGGGACTGCTCATCTGAATAAAGATTATTCCTATATGGCTTTGCAGAATTGGGTTTATTTGATCGTAAATCAAAAAGAGAACAAAGAAGAGTGTAGGGGGAAAAATGCAGAAAGAGAGTCAGCAGGTTTTTTCTCATCCAGCTCTAGGACTGATAACAGCAGTGGCTGGGTACATTTTCTGTCTGCTGGCTGAATGCCTGAGCTATTTTGATTCAATACCAAGTAGAACATTTAACAACTCTACAACACACAGAGCTAATTACAAGATTATCGTCATCTCTTTCTCCTATCAGAGCATCCTTCTGCATTCCCACTGTAACATTCTGCAGTACATTTGACAGGGAATCACTTTCACATTTTGTGAAAATGAATGCAGCTATGGAAAAAATCCAAAATGACTGCACTGCTACTAAATTAACCAACGCGAACAAAGACAAGAAGCAGTGGGGAGGACTGGACAGAACTTCTATTATTGTTCCTCATCCAGGGATAGATCATTATGACCCACCATTCGGACATAAAACTCTATAAATCTCAAGCTTAGTTTCTCTAAATCAGTGGAAATTTGCCACTGACATTAATGGGAGTAAGATCAAACTGCATACAGCGAGAACATTTGTCAGGAAAAGTCAGCCATCTGAAATCTCAGTATAATTTAAGAGAATGAGCCAATTCATGATGAGAATATTTCCCAGTTAGGGTCTGCACTTCTAGTATCAAAGAAAGCTTTGTCAATGATTTGTGTAAGCCCAAAGCTAGAATATGAATTATTACATTATCATGGGGAAGTTCACAGCTGGCCAACAATAGGCCAAATTTGTCCTTTAGTTACATCTCAGCCACTCCACTATACTCGATATAACCCTGTCACAAACTGCTTGCCAAAAGTCTTTTGAAACAACTGTGGTAAAGACTTACATGTTGTTGTTAGGAATAAACAAGCAGATTTGCAATCCAACCATAGGACAGTCAAGGTCGTGGCTTTCAGTGGACATCTCCTAATCAGACTCCCTGCATAAACATAAAATCTAATGTTTGCTTATTATGCTAGCTAGCATTTTAATAGTCTTAAACTGGTTGACAGAGCGGTATGAAAATAACCTTGGTGCTTTATGGGAAGCTGAAACTGTGAACAAATTTGTAGACTCAAAAGCTCTCATGACTCGGGGCTCATGTTTGCTAAATTATTTGCCAGCTGCTCTGATAACCCCATGTTCAGCGTGTGTTACGCATCCCCCCTCTGTGCTTGACAGGAGAAGATACGCATTGGCTACAGTGACCAGCAAGCAGATTTGGTCTGTGCTCAAGTTGTCACAGTTGTGCTCTTAGATGTGGTGGTCCTGGGTCCAATTCCCCACAACACCTAAGAGAACAGAAAGAAAACTAAAGCCGATGAGCCAAAGGGGACAAGGAAGAAGCCGAGCAGGGCACCTTTGTTCTCTTTAGTCAGCTTGTCAGCCATGTCCCAGTGCTCATAGCTCCGCAGGACGTTGTTGGTGATGTTGACGTGGCTGGCAGCCATGTGGTGGATGCGCTGAGGAATGGTGATGGTCCCTGCCAAGGAGGAGCTGGTGGTGCCTGTGCTGCTTCCAGCAGAGCTGACAGGGGACGGGCTCAGGGACATGGGCGATGGTGTTTCTGTGCTCCTGCAAGAGGTAAAGGGAGAGTGAGTCCACTTCGCACACGTCACTTCTTTGCCATCCTAAATGCACTTGAAAAATTAACTCTGCACCCCAGTCAGGGGATAATGTGCAGTAGTATCTCCTGGTTTGATGAGAAAGGAGAGCTTATAAACTGGGAATGACTGAAAATAAAAAGGGATTTAATTCTCCCTACAAATGAATCTGTTATTTAAAAAAAAAATCTATCATAAAAATAGAGCAATCTTTCAGAGAAAGAAGTATCTCATAGCTGTAACGATCTTTCTACCTGCTGCCAGAAACTGCAATGGCAGTTAGAAAACACTCAATGTGCAATATTGGCTTATTATCAAAGCATTTTGTGGAAACCACAATGACAGTTTGCTCCAAATACAGTCACCACAATAAGTAAAGTGCAAGTCTTAAAAGCACCCTGCAGAGCAGTATTAGGAGCTGAGGGTACCGTAGGATTATGAATATCTCTATAGGATTCTTTAAGACTGGCTATGGAGATTTGTTTCTAATTGCCTACAGTTCATCCACAGTTTTGTACAGAGCAGCGTTTTAAGTTACCTACTTAGTGCAGCACTAATGTTCTAATATAGATTTTCTTTTAATTCTAACACCAGCAATTAGGAATCGCCTGCTGGCTGCAGGCAGTGTGGAGGTCAGCACAGCAAGCTCATGTTTAGAGCTGTGCAGCGCTGAACGCTCACCTGTAGCCATTCTCTTTGAAAATCTGTTTCAGTGAACAAGGTTAAGGGTTCCACAAATCTCTTCTCTTGCCCCCATGTGGAACCACTCACATAAACAAATGCATTCTATTTGCTGTGGAATACACTTGAAACGCAGGGCTGAGACGCTCTCGGTGCTCTCTGTGTGAAGCAAAGACACCAAAACTCCCCGGACAGGGGTGTTGCATCCCCTCTCTTGGATGGCCACTGATGCCTCATCCTGTGCAACAGCATCGAGCTCACTTAGACCCATTATGGGCCTGACCCAAACTCCAGGACAGAAAGGCTCCTCCTCTTGGCTTTACAAGCCACCATCAATGGTCCTGAACATGAAACGTGGGCCCAGACCTGCAGGTGCTGGAGGACAGATGGCCACCACAGCACTGCCTTGGGGTGAAAGGCATTTATGGCAACAGCTTTTGTTGCAGATTTCCCAGCAGTGCTCAACAAGAGGCTCCTGCGATACATTCTTTTTTTCAGAGCTAGAGACCACATTAATTCAGCCGCTAGTAGCTTTTTACACAGCTTATGTGTTATAGTCTGAGCATATCCTACGGCACAAACGTTTTATTTTTAAGTCTCAAAACATACTGGTTACTTGACACACCACAGTGTCTTTAATGCACAGAAGAGCTGAACTATACTACGTTAGGTCTGGGAGCAGTTAAAAATCACAAGTATCTGAGGAGACCAGGAGTATTTTGTTAGAGCCACTTACAACAAGCTGACGCACTTCTGCCAAATAAAGCACATTGTTCATTGGATTTTCCCTGTTGTGCACAGCCATTATTACTGTGGTGAGTCTATTAAATCTCTCTATTTTGTGCTTTCTGTCGCTAGAGGTGGGAAACATTTCTGTAATGAAACCAGGAAAAATTTGTTTCATTGCCAGCCTGGAACTCAGGCCAACCTTGTAGAGGTTCACAACCCTTTCAGACAAAAGTGGCCAGAAATTCCAGTAAGCCAAGCTGAGATTTTTGATGGTTTGAGATCCCGAGCAGGTTACACTTCATGGCAATGGATAAGTTTTGCTTTGTTCAAAAAAAGATTTAATACCCTGCTGTCTCCCCATTCTGAACCAGCCTGCTGATCCATCTCCAGTGGTGCCATACCCTGATGGTGTTTGGTCTCTCCTCTGTGGTGAGCGACTTCTCTTCCTATCTGGTACAAATTTGCAGGGGAATAAGGGGAAACTGTAGAGCGAGTAGCCCGGGGGAAGGCAGAGCATGTGCTGCCAGTGGCAGCACCAGGCCCGTGAGACAGGGCCACCAGGAGACACCTGAGATATACAGCAACTCTGAGCCAGCTTAAGAGCTTTTCTACTGAGACACCAGACAGAGGTGACAGAATACCCAAGTGTGGACTGTGGTCTTTGTGTGTTGAGTCACTGGTGTCATAATAGCACTGTTATAACAAGGCCTTGCTGTATTCAGTTACCCTCAGACGTCAAGTGCTTCCTTCTCTGAATAAGAGAGATGTGCACTTTCAAAGCTTTACTTCCTTATCTCCAAAGTTAGTGGGAAGGGACTGATCAGCTGGGTGTCATGTTAGAAGTGACGCTGACCCGAACGCTGGGTTTCTGCTGCCTACCTTGTGACTGGACAAGAATTTTCTGCTCCAGTCAAAACCCACTGATGCTAAATCCTGGGCGCCTAATCAGCTGCTTTAAATAGCAAGGGAGATGTCATCGCCTGCAGGGCTCTATTATAGGACAGGAATAAAAGGACAACTTCTGCTCCATGAAATTTTTAGGTATACGCCACTTCTTAAGGAACAAAGAGGTGTAATGCTCCAGTGGTCTATTCCGGCACTAAAACTTTATGCAAACCTTACTGTAATTTCTTATTGCAATATAAGTTTTCACTGACATTTAAATACCTTGAAAAACTGGCACATATTGAATAATTTAATTTAGTAGTTGCTTTTCCAATGTTAAAATATCCTTTAGGTTTTTATTTAAAGTAGTTTTATATTTAATAATTTTAGTTTGTGTTATAATCTATACTTAAATATACACACACACATTCAAAATAATTTTGTGTATTTATTTGGCATGTGTGTATATATATACACCCCAAAATATTCTGAATTATCTAATTCGCCATTTACCTGTAAGCAAAATGTTAGAATTTTTGGCTTTGCACTGATTCAGAATGAAGTCTGTTTGAAAATTTCAATTCTTTGTGTGCTAAACTTCAACCCCTTCTACAGTTTTATTACTTTGTTTCCTTAAAAGCATCTCATCATTTGTCTTTATGAACCACCAGAAAGCGACCGTTAACAATAATCACTTCCATGTAGAATTCAGCGTACTGAAATAAAGAAGGAAAGAAAGGTGAAGTCCTTCTCCTTTGTTTTATCTGTATCTATATGCGCGGCCAGGAGAAAGGAGCAGGAGAAATGTGTGTCAGGTGGCAATAGACATTGCAAGATAAAGGCAAGGTTGCAGCAGCAAGGCACCTTCGCTGAACAGCAGATCATAACTGCTTTACCCTGACTTCGTATCTGAGGTGAGGGTGTTTTAACCTCAGTATAAAGCCACTGATAATTGGCTGACTAAGTGCTTGCACATTTTCACCACTATTACGCCTTCAGTTTTATTAAACAGCACTTACCATATATCAATGAAATATTCATTGGTCTTTCATTACTGAACGAATCATTGAAAAATCATTGCGATGAAGGTTAACTTTACTTTGGCTTCCTGAAATGACATGGTACTTGCTAGCTAATTAACAGGTATTTTTATGGCCTTCATTTGGCTTGAGAAGCAAACTGTCAAAGAATTCAGCACAGACCCACCACAGCTGATTTTAGATTTAAAGGGGCCTTGCACAAAGATGAAGGTGTGTTTGAGCTCTTCCTTCCCTCCCACACTGGATGGCTCCCATGGGTACCTGATTTAGCTCAGTGGGTGTCCCTCACCCCCACAAGCCCAAGGCTTGTAAGATCAATTCTGTAGCCCAGAAGAACATTTTCTACCTGCTACATGTTTGAAACATACCTGTAGCTCCCAAACCACCGAGTCATGGCCTTGTCCTTTGCCTTTAGAGGCATCAAAACATTCCCCCCCACCGCCTTGGAACCACTTGTTCCCAGACAGAAGTACTCAGCAGAAAATACTCACTTTCCATTGCCGCCCCAAGGTGAGGGGGCCTGTGAGGCTTTTGAAGAGTTCTGTAAGTACAAAACCAAAATGTAAATAAAGGTGACGCAAGTACATGAATACTGATGACACAAGGCTCAACACTCCCTGTTTTCATTGCAAGAGCTACAGTGCATGTAGGAGAACAGCTCCGCACATTAGTTCCATAATTAAATGTCTGGTGGATGATAGGTAGGTTCCAACCAGTGGCTTGAAATTCACTTGATGAAAGAGGGAATACAGTAAAGTTCCAGTAAAAGCAGATGTAGTTCACAAAGAAGTGGTTTAATTACCACTGAAACTTATCCTACAAGGTTCTTCAGAGTGCAAATAACTTCTTATCTTTAGGGGGACCTGCAATCTTTCAATAAGAAACAAAAAGAATTTGGGTTGATGTCTTAATGAAATTAATCCCTCACAAGTTGCAAGGGAAGGTGGCTTGGGATTCAGATAGAATCTAGTAGAAATTAAACTTCTAGTAAGGATCTGCTTGAATGTCCTTGTTTTTATGTATTTTATTTGCACAAATGGACTTTCCTTACCTGCTTACTCATCCTGCCTTTCACGTCTGTGTAGCACCTTGTACAACCCTGTACAAAAAGATTGCCCAGCAACAATAAAGCCCAGATTTTTCCAGTCTTGCTCAAACTAGGTGGTATCTTACTTAGTTCCCATAAAAAGCTGTAGTATCAGGGATGAGGCTATCTATGTGTGCTTTCTGAAAACAATCACTTTGAGCTCCCTTGCAAAGAAGTCAGCACACACAGTGAAAATTCAATCAAATTTTACAAGTTCTCTGCAAAAAGAATTACCATCATTATTACAAGATTCATCTGGTTGCTCTAATCACTATTTTGCATGTGAGGCACAGAGATTCAGCGAGCACAGAGCAGGCCAGGGCATGGCCCAAGGTCACCAGCTCACTCTGGGAGCAACTTGACTTCTAAAACACAGCTAAATTTGCCAAACAGTGTTGACCAAAGCAGAAAACGCTGCCCAAACCATGATACCAACCTTGCCTGTATGTTCCTACACAGTATGCCACTGTGTTTCATTAAAGATGTGAGCATGAAATGGAGTGTTTTGCAGTGCAGAGCATATGTAGTGTATATTTTTGCCACCCACTCATACGTAAGAAGGAGGCAGATCCTAAACTCCTCTAGAAAGTCTTCAGAGATGAAGAAGCAGGGATGAAGAAGTTTTGATGTTAGCTTCTACTGTCTGGGGATTGTTCCTGACAGTATCTGCAGACAAATACTAGATCTGTCAGGATTAAGCCTAGATCTTGATTGCAGGTAGTTATTTGACAAGGAAAGTATTTTAAATATTTTTGCCAATGACTATTGACAACATATTTTCAAAAACATAATAATCTTCCTCAAACTTTTATGTGAAATGCATCAAACGATGACACTTCTGCTAATCTTAAAAAGTTTTATTTATATTTTAAAAATTTATCATTTTAGTTATATTTTACTCCAAGTTGTCTCTAAACCTTAAAACTACTTTTATGATTAAATGTTTATTTTCTGTTTTGAGATGTCAAAAATATAAATCTGAAACTTTTAATTGGAAATTAATCAGAACCAGTTCTGTCCACAAATGGTTTCAATTTAGGCAAAGCGGCACTTGTGAGGAACAAGATGAAAAAGAATTCTGCCAAAAAATTCCTCTCCAGTTCTGCTGTAAACAGTGGGCTGCTTTTCACAGTTAAAATTGTGCAAAATTTTGAATAACAACTCTATTCAAATAGTTAATCTATTTCATTTGTATTACAGATTCTTGCTAGTCAACACAAAGAACACTGTGCAGCAATACAAAACTAATACCTAGTTAATAGCTCCAGTTCTTTTCTCCTCCCATGCCTTTACTACAAAAAGATCCTGAACATATAATCTGTATACACTCAAACACTACTTCCAGCAAATGAGTTACAGTGCCCGTAGCATACACACACTAACATTAGCTGAAATACTCAGCTTCAACTGGATGCCTGAAACCAGCATCCCTCATTTGCCTAATTTATTATGTCTTAAATTTTTTTCTCTTATTTTCATTTACATTGCAAGACATTTTCTATGTGTGGATGCAGTAAAATGGTCTTATGCTGGGAGTAGTAATATGTTATTCACTGTACCGATTTGCACAGCAGAGAAAGTAAAATGGCTTTAAGGGGAGACACCCCCCCCCCTTTATTTTAAGAAATCATTATTTTCTGCAGAAAAAGTTTATCAAATGATTTGTCAATAACCTTTTTAAAGTGACAATCTACTCATCCTGCATAAACCTGAAGTGGATGGAATACACTTCATGAAAATGCTAAGGCTATAAATGTGTCTAGTTCAAATTTAATTTGTTGTGCAAATCCCTGACTGAAAGCTCTGCGTGTACAACACAGATACTCCTAATGACTTCAAGAGAGCCTCAATTTAAGCAGAGATAGGAGTAACATTACTGAAGTTACAGAGATACACACACACAGAGGGCACCAGGGAAGTCAGGACTAAGCAGTCGTTGCTAGCATAGTAGTACTGGATTTTTACAGCAGAAGGACCATTTTATCACCATTTACATGAAAATATTAAAACTGCAGTGTTAAAAGTTTTACTGGTTTGTAGTACTAATATGTCAAAGCCTGGAACAAATTCAGAGAGGCTGAAAAAGCCAACAAAAAAAGACTGATGGGCTGACAAACCAGTATAATTACATAATTATAGAGTAATAAAATACAAGAATTAATGTATGCTTCAAACAGCAATAAACAGTAAAATATAAATATCAAAACCTTGGCAGAACTGAAGAAAGATTCTGTTTATCTCTAAATTTAGGAATGGTGAGGACTACTCATTCTTACACTGGGTAAACAGCATTAGACGAGGTAAAGGAAAACACCAGGTCATGACAGTCAGCTGATCTCCACTTGATTCAAGGTAAAGGCAAACTTTCGAGATGTAGATAAGGCAATTTGAAGTTCCACAGAAATAAAAGGAGAAATCTCTGAGTCTGCAATAAGCTTCAGCAAATCTCACTGAATTTAAAATCTAAATTTAACTAACTAAAGCCTAAATAATTGCTTTATTATGGTTCATTGGGGGTCAGTTCATAATCACTTGCACATTGAAATCTTGAAAGAATCAGTTTCCTTTACAGAAACTCGCATAAACATTACATGGTGTTGAGAATAATGTTATTTTAGTAGAATTACTAAGTATGGTCCTTTGAATCAAGTGACTAATCCAAAAAATCCCCCAAATCACTTCTGTCCCCACTCCCTGGCAGCCACCCTGCCTGCATTTCCCAGAGGAGGGGTTAAATGTGGGACTTTTAAGTCACGCAGTTATACTTGTGAGACCTCTCAGCGCTGGTATGAATTTCATTTCATGTCAATAAATTAAACAGAATGAAGATTACCTTAAAATATTCCATCAGAGATCTGGAGTACTTCATAGCATGGTCCTTCTTTAGTTTAAACATTCTCAAGTAGAGAAGCGATAAGCATCGGTAGCTGTGGTAATTAGGAAAGGATTATGTTAATTCCATTGCTTAATGAAACCTATAAACTGTAAAAAAAATAAATGCTGACCTATATTTTGCAGTTTCTGTTCTAAGGTTAGATTTTGAAACATAAGCAAATGGAGAAAGAAAAAAACATGGTCAAAAGCATTAAAATCCCATCTTGATAAGAGTATAAATCAGAAGAATAAATGTTTAGTCAGCTGCTGAAGAAATCCATTAGTTATCCTTTAATAGTTTAATGGAAAACAAGAATAATGATCTTCTGTAAGCTGCTTAAGTAATTCAGTACTTTTAAAGTCCTCCTTAAGATGTTAGCTGCTTCTCTCATTGTTGCAACAGGACTTACCATAAAACTGCTAATTTCTTGTCCCCTTCTGTGGCAGAAGAGCCTGTGAAATTCTTGAGTCTCATTGCATACCTTGTCAGAAAGGTGAGGAGAGAAGAAATTGAGAGTTAAGATGTTTCCAGGAATACTAGTGACATTCTGAAAAATAATGGCCACACATAGATATTCTTCTCTGACTGCAATAGTTAATGGTCACATTGTTCTGTAACGATGAGATCAATATAAAATTCAACAGAAAGCACCACTTAAAATCTGGCGGCCTAAAGTAAATCACCAACCCATTTTCTAGGCCAACTAGGTGAACTATTCTTGGGCATATTAATGATATTACATCCAGCCATCTAGGCTGAGTCCTGCAAACATTTGTGATGAGTGTGGGACAGAAGTGTAAGATCTTGTCTCTATATGTACTGAAGAGTAATATATAAGAAGATTTTACATATAATACTTTGGGCTTGAATAATACCTTCAAAATCTTTCTCATAAATGCTTCTTCAAAGCTTTTAATATATTTTATATTGAAAATGGTTTTAAATACAGGAAAGGTCATGTTCACAGCTTTTTAAATTCTTGGGTCCATTAATTTATGAGTCTTGTGTACTTGGTCTTCCCTCTCTATTTAATTGCTGCTGTCCAGCATTTGGATGATCAAAGATTGAATATTCCTACCTCCTCTCTCTTTTTTTTTCTCCTTTAACTGAGTACACTCCATTCCATGCATTTAGTCTCTTGAAAATCAATTCATCGCATAAAATCATTGTTCTGAGCCCTAATGCAATTTCACAGGTACTTGTGTTAGAATAAGTAATAGGGTTCAGCGTTGCGTAAGAAAGTTTCAAGGTATCCGGGCAGTCTTGATGAGTTCTCATTTACAAGGAGGTAATAGAGTGCAGGCAGGCAGTGCTGTTCTCACTCTGCCTTCCTCCCACCACCCCCATCATCAGCCCCCAGCTTGCAGCTGTAGCACACCACCTGATGTGCTTCCTCCATGTCCTATCTCACCTGCTCTTTGGTATTGTTCCAGTCATACTGAATGAATCTGATCAAACATGAAGATATGAGTCTTTTTGGGATTTTCAACATTACCATTAACTTAAAACACCTTTGACAGTCAGATCTGGTATTTCCAATCTCTTTGATGCTCCACTTGCTTTCACAAATAGGTGTCTGATGCAGATACTCAGGGCAGACATAGCTAATGCAAAAGGGGAAAACCGTGCCTCTGATAAAGGGAGGAGTGAAAGTGAGAAACACATCCTTCTATTTCTTACCTCACAGTTAAAATCTATGTTAACATTAGAACCATATTGAGAAAGTGCATGTGCACAGCCGCATACTTGGTTTGTACATTCGGCGCCCACTGTAGCCCACAAGAATTGTGTATTTGTCCATGGAGTTTATTGAACCTGTACCAGACTGCTGCTCACCTGGGAAATCACCTTTTTTCCATATCTGACCACTGACAGCAATTAAATGGGCAAACTAGTCTCTCACTGGCTGCCTAGAAGATGCTGCATGCAAGAGTTGGTAAATCAAGCTCTACCTTTGATGGTAGGTGGTGGAATTAATCTCACTTGACTGTAGCTATTTAGAAACTGGCAATCTGCTACAACAAAGGCCTCCAGGTTTTTCCATAGTCAAAAGCAGTTCAAAAAGTGATCCAAAAGCAGTTCAGGTGCTGCTTCCATACCAAGGTCTGTCTATCACGTAGCCTGCAGCAGGACTGTGCTGACACAGGAACTGCTGGGAAGAGCACAGCAGCGGGGCTGCGCACGCTGACGATTGCCAGTTGCTCCCAGCTGCAGCCGTACCCTGAGGAGAGCTGCAGGTATCACCCAATTGTGAGCTACTCCTAGAGTTGCCGTTCTCTGAATTAAGTGGTGCACATGTTGTGGCTCTTGAATGAACACAGATTTTTGGTCCACCTGCTCCACAACAGACAGACTGCTGTACTAAGGGACATTTTCAACTGTGCTGTGTGGTTTTCTTAAAAAATAAAAAATAAATGTGGGCTTTTCACTTCTTTAAAGAATATTTCTTGAAATACAATTAATCCTACCATACAACTGCACTTGTGTACTTTAGGACACAAAGAGCTGAACTGTCCACTGTCAGAGTGTGGGAAGAGTTTCAGCACAGCGGAGCAGAGGCAGGCAGCTCCTTTTCTTATGTCCTCTGCTCTTGAGGGTTTAACTTGGAACGTAAGTGTTGAGGGAACATAATTTTTTTGTTGAGTAATCTCTTTAGATTTTCTTCTCTTTATGAAGTGTAGAATGTAAAAACATGTTTTTAAATATTTAACAGGCATATTATTTACCTAGAGTAAGAGCTTCTTAAGATTTGATACATTTTATTATGTAAATACCTACTTACTAAAAATGTACAACATGCATTATTTTTGGCAGTCCCTAATAGCTAATCTGGCATGTTAAAATCCTGCATGTTAAAAAGACACCTTTATCATATTAAACTCCAAACTTTTAGGGCCTGATTTGCCTCCTTTTCTTTCTCCGGTGTAAACTGCCAGTAATTACACTGACATTAATGTTGATACTCCCAGCATTCACCGGGGAAAGCAA
The DNA here is from genome assembly GCF_000687285.1 of Phaethon lepturus. Taxonomy (NCBI): domain Eukaryota; kingdom Metazoa; phylum Chordata; class Aves; order Phaethontiformes; family Phaethontidae; genus Phaethon; species Phaethon lepturus. The sequence goes on from NW_010546971.1 coordinate 38,265, forward strand.
AGGTGCATCACAGTGAAGAGGAAAAATCCTGTTGTTCTACTTACAGGTAAATTTAATCCTGCTTGATTTCACTCTGATAATTTGCGCAAGTAAAGCAAACAAGCCCTTAGTTACTTAGGAGACCATTATTTCTACAGAGCCAACAGTATGAAACAGCTATAGGGAACAGCAGCAGATTTTAAAATAATAATTCAGACATTTTATGAGTAAGTAAAGGCTCTCTCATCCATAGCCTTTGTAGACTCTAGCCTACGAGTCTAAAAACTGTATTAAAACTAATTCAGCTGGTTCACATTCCTTTAACAGTAAAAAATATACTTTTTAAATACAATATATGTGGAAAGCTTCCTCTGGCTATGATCTGATGTGCCAAGTTTCAGCTTTTTTTTTCTTACCAGCCAAGTTATAAACCTCTGAAAACAGGGTTTGTAATAGAAATCCTGATAGACTCACTTTAATGTTTTGAATTATAAAACTACACCTTTTAAAAGACAAGTGTCATTGCCAAACAGTGAAATTACTATACTTTACTTCCACCCACTACATTTCAATTTTAATTTTATGAATATTGCAAATTATAACACTCACATTATAACCTCTAAAGGGGATAATTTATAAAAGCAGTGTCCATCAATTATAAATTTTCCATGACATTAATAAAATGGCAAGAACTAATTATGATGACTTCTGAGATGAAGATGCCTTGGACAAATCATTAATACGTTGAAATGGTATTTTTTAAAACATAGCAGGTTCTAATTATGACTGAAATGAGATTATGAAAATGATCACAGAAAGGACATTAACCTGATGAGTTCCACAGTCTCTGAGTACATGGTGTATGGAGATTTAGCTTCTAATGGATCTCGCTCCATAGCGTTCCCACACTCGATGAAGGAGAGGGCAGCATCAGCATAATTCACTGCTTTGCCAAACTTCTCCAGCTGCAATGGGAATGACACCGTCAAGAAAATCCATCAGCTTTAATTTCTAGGTAGACAGATCACGATACAAAGCAACACTAGCATTAGGATGAAAGCAAAGAGACGCTGGTAGGTAGTTAAGAATGAATTCATACAGTAATTAAGGCACAGACTATGTTTTTACCAAATCTTTTCAGGTATTATATAGCCAGACGCTCCACAGAGGAAAGTTAATGCATGTCTGTTGACATGCATGGATTTACAGGGGCAATGAGGGACACTAAGCATGTTTGAACAAATCCATATTGCTCCTCGATATATGAACTAAGTTTGAATGTCACTATGCAAGGGTTAAGTAATAACTCTATGCCATTTGTCAGACATCACATTCTGTCTTAACTGTTGACAAAAAAAAAGTCATCACTTACATGGTGACTGAAAGAACAGGAAAAAAAAAGGAAAAAATATAGCACTGCTAAATATTTTATTTTAGTAGGATTTTATTGCAAAAGGTTTTAGCCCTCATAATGGTTGTGATTAAACTGACTTAGACATACTGATTTCTTTTTTTATGTGTAATGAATATTATATATGACATTTTTATAGTAAGTATTTTATAATAGTATTTAACATTTTCAATCTTTGATAGTTGGATGTAAGAATTCTACTAATGTGGCATTTGATATAAGAGATCCAATATACTTTAAATAATTTTAAAATTTCTTTGTATGTCTCTATCAAAATATTTTTGATGCATCTGCATATGTTTTCCATTCACAAAATAGAAGCCTATCCTAGCAACACATTAAGCAGAACATTTTGTATTGGTCCAAGGTAACACTGTATTTGCCTTGGTGGCTACTTCTAAGCAATCCTTATAACTAGTTCCCTCTGCATACCTTTAATTTCAAGTTCTGCTCTTGCGCATTGATAATGTGCAAAGCCTTTGTATAATTGATAGGTATTACTTCAATGATCACAAAAGGGGAAATATTTCTAAATGTTTTCTCTCTATTCCAATGGCTACTTCTCAGCATGTTCTTCAAATGCCTTGCTTTGAGTCTTCCACAGATGACGTTTTGTGGTATTAAAAAAAAAAAGAATCAGGCTGCAAGCAGATTTAGTACAGACACACAGTTTGAGCCAGAAATGGGATCTGATCCTGCCCTTTGCTCCATGCTGACTCTAGTGGAGTAGGTGGAATTGCTCCAGCTCATCACAGCTCAGCTGAGAACAGAGTGAGGTCTCCAAGATCTCCATACGGCACAGTCAGTTGCCGCTGCAGCAGCCCATCCAAATTAGTTGATTGCTTACTGCCACCCCAGACAAGGACAAGTTTTCATGGAGTCACTCCCGTAAGACGCAAAACGCCTGCCCTTCACCAGAAACCTATTTTCCGTACAAGCTCAGGAACAGCATTGCCACAAATCTCATTAACATTTGCTGACACGTTTTGAGGTCACATGCATTATCTTTCTAGCCGCTGCAACACATCTTTCAATGCCGTGTGTGCTTTGTCATGTCATCACCAAGTAACCAGAAGCAATTGTTTCCATGGGACAACTAACACTACGGGATTGCACAGCAAATGTGTTACATGGAGATAATTTGTGTGCAGCTGTATTGGGTGGAAAAAAAAAAAGTTGAGGCCTAAATAGCGGAAAGAAAAAGCAGATACTTTGTTCATGGGTATTTATGTCTGCCAACAAGTTGTATAGTAGCGGATGGCCTCACATTCCCGTAAGAGCACTCGGAGTGTCAAAATGCATGCGACAGGCAAGGCCTGCCTGCAGGCAGCAGCGTGATGTGCTGTGCCTGCTCCTCTTAGTTCTGCTTGAGAAACACCCCTGACTCCGCAAGGCATAGTCAAAGGTAAGAGGCTGGGAGACAGGTCAACACTTTTCTGAGTGAATCAGGCTGTGGAGGGAAGTGGATTGACATAGCACGTTGAGACCATCAGGAGCCTGAGCCTGTAAATATTTGCTAGCGTGGAGCAGGCGTCCCTGTGCCAGAACCATGTGTATTTTCTTTAAAGGTCAATCAGCTGTGGGAGGTGTTGTCAATCTGCTTCTGCCAGCCTTTCCCGTGTGTGAATGTCAGGGCTCTGGCTGAACACGCTCTGCTGAGTTGGGCTGCAGGAATCGGTGCCGGCCATCTCCTGCAAATGGGCAGGTCGGGAGGGACGACAGCTAACTTACTGACAGTCACGGCAGGTTGCCAAAAACCTGAATGCGCCTCCCACAGAAAACACACTTGGTAACACTGTGCCCTGAGTCAAAAGGCAGCCTGGAGAGCTGAAGCAGTCAGCTTGACATGTCAACTCTCCTTCAGCTCACTGACATAGAGGGAGAGCCTTTATTTATTTATTTATTCATTTATTTATTTATTACACATAGCATAGGATTGTTTTGGGGTTTTTCTTTGGACAAACACTTATCTCCAAGCACAAAATCTCTGATGTGGAATGATATAATATGCATGCAAAAACCCCACATATAATGAAGCAGGAAGTGAAAAATCACCCAGTTCTTTTTCAGCTGTGATTTTAAGGGGCAAAGTGAATGGCCACACTCCATTTTAGACATCTTAGTTTAAATAAATAGAGGAGTCAATTCCACTAAGCCTGCCTAAATGAGATGCTGTTCTGCATTCTATGTAGCATACAGGAGCAAAGTTCCTACCTACAAAGCAAACGGCTATTAAAGGCACTTCAGTGCTAGCAAATAGCTTGGATTGAACAAACTATGATAGAGTATAATATGTCAGGTTAAGTAGTTTTATCAAAATCAAATCACTTTGCAAAATTAGGTCAATCTTACTGGAATTTAATCTGGGGCAAAATGAGAGAAAAAGCTTTCCCAGCATTGAACTACCTCATTGCAAGATTTTTTGGGAAGAAGCTTGTTGAGTCTTTATTTACCAGCCTAAAAAGCATGCAATAAAAATGAATGTACTATTTAAAAGTCAATTGTTGCAAATTTTAAACAATTGGATTGGAAATATCAAACAGTTTTACCACATGATAATGGGGTTGAGGGTGATTTGCCTTTCTTAACTTTCTGTTATGGAATATTTCAAAACTTTTGTTTTAGGCTCAAATTCAATAGGAAAACCAATTTCAAATACACATCATCTTTCATGAAATTATCTTACATCCTTTGTAAACATCACAACCATTGCTCTTCCTCAGAAGAGATACCAGCTATTGTGAGAAACTTCTTTTTTTGGGAACGAATTGTTAAAGGCTAGGAATGGTGCTCAGGGTTTGACTTGCTGTGGACAGTGTGTTCATGGAGTAGAATCTGAAGCATACTTTAGTCAATAGGAAGGTTCCTCTTGGTTTCTGAGGCTTTGGATGACATTTAGAATGTACATTTTTGTAACACCCAGCTCCATAGCGGAAAGAGACACCCCCCACACCCCATGATAACCTACCAATGCATCTGCTTTATGCTTTAGCTTCTTAGCCTCTTGCATGTAATAATCCGCATTGTGAAGCCTAAAGAGACAAAATCAATTATTTCAAGTCTTTGTTTTCATACAGTTGGACAAATATTGTTTGAGAAAATTGTTGACTGCTTCCAAGAACAATTTTGACATATACGCCCACTTATCTCTTTAAATCTTAACCTGATATTAATCTGAAGCTGCTGTATGCAAAGATATGATGGGTGACTAGAATGTAAAATAACTAGCTGTAGAAATTGGCCACCCGAAAGACCCATTAATGTGTGCTGAACAGAGGAAAATGAAAAATTTTTTAAACTAATTAAGCATAAGAAGTTTCCATTAGAGGAGCTAAAATAAAAAAAAATGAAGAAGAATTACCGTGAACCAACATTCATGATCTGAAAACATTTATCAACAGAGTCTTCATTAATCAGTGACAACAGTTCATTTGTAAAGATTAAAACTGTGTGTGCCTTTGTGCAGCACTATCCACACAGGTGCCCAGTGCTAGCATTATAATCAAAGATACTCTCTTTCATTGGGAGATCTGCTTGCATGAAAATCCCAACTAGATAACATGCGGCTATCCCAGAGATCCAATAATACTTACACATCATCAAATGTTATTTTGGGTCTTCTGGGCTCAGAATTCCCATTGGAAAGCATTGGCATTGCAGACCAGATGTCTGTTTCTAGATGGCTGGTGTCAAGAAGAGTGTTGACTGTTGGCGTATTGTGAGATTCTTCCTCCTAGAAAAAAAGGACTGTTAGTAACTCTTCATAGTTCAAACAAACACCTTCCAACAATGTAAGTGCTCACATACACCCCACCAAAAAAATCCCAAACAAGCAAAAGGCTAAGGCACAAAGTATTACTCATATATACCTGATTACATTCAGGTTACCTCACAAAACCACTCTTCCACCCTTTACAACATAAGCCCATTAGGTGAATTAGGCAATGTGACTCTACCTTGGACCTCTCACCTGCACTGTTAACTGACACTCTTAGGTGACGTCAGCCTGGATACCACAGTGTTACTAGCTAGAGACACTGGTTAAAGCAAGGGTGGGCAAATCGAATGCAGAAGAGCTGGATGTAAACTCAACTTCATTCAAGGTGTATCACACTAATGTAACCTTTTTTTCTATATTATTATTAGCTAACTATAAGGTGTTTAAAAAATTTGCTCGGATTTCAGCAAGGAACCGTTTCCTCACCCTTGCTACACAGAACAGAGAGAAGAACGGGAAGCAGAAGTCAGGAGCTATGCCTTTGCATTGATTAAAACCAGAAGGATAACAGAGGCATTTAAATCAGGCAATTGCAACTTGCCAGCTAGGTCCACAAACTAAATTACAGATGAACCAATGAACTAGCGAAAGAAATCTAACATTTTTAAAGAGACAAATATTTCATGTAGCATGATAATAGATAGAGCAAGGATAAATCCGACTAAAGATGCTGGGAGTGAGAGGAAGTGGCCCCGCTGTTTACATAGCATTGTTTATTTGCTGACATATGCAGTTCATTTTGGCATTGATTTCAGTTGAAGGCAGGTGTATTACTCTCGCAGCTTGAAGTGACACAATGATATCAGAAAGCAACAGGGATGAATGAATAAGGTGAAGTGATTTGTCACCTACGATCCAATGTAACTTGTGAGTTTCACTATTACAGTGCAGGGTAACAACCTTTCACAAAGCAGCGAGCTGTGAAAAATGCGGATATGCATGTCCTTTTCTGTGGCAGAATTCTCTTCTTATCTTTTAATTTTGACAGTGATACTAAGATACAGTTTGATAATAAATGCTATGTCTGAAACTCTAGAGGGAGGACTATTTTCTAAACTGGACCAAAACCCTGAAGTTTCCCCGTTTAACCTAAAAGAGAATGACAAACTATGTGAAATTTCATTTTTTTTAGTGAATTTGCTATGCAGCTTCTAGTTTTGGCTCTTTATCATGTATTTTCAGTAAAAAGACATCTGAATCTGGTGAAAAGCCAGCAAGAAAGAATTGTCTATGTGACAACCTTTGATGGGGAGATGGCTCTAACAGAATGATGGGGGTGTTTTTTGAAAAAAAAAAAAAAACCCTATTCACATGGTATCTGAAAGCTTATATACATAGTTCATGGGGATTAGGTGTAAATAAACAATACTGCTGTAAGCTGGGAGCCTGCAAGCCTGAGAGAAGATATTTCCATGTTGAGTGTGCTATGGATAGGTAGCTCTCCTTTAAATTTTTATTATCTGTTTAGTTTAGGCCGCAATATTCAGTATAACTACAGTGCTTAATTCTGGCTGAGAATTTGGGTAATTATTCAGGTGATGGATGCCAAAATTCTTGAAATTTTATTTTCAAAATGTGTGTGTGGTTGCTACAGAGTTAAGGGACTGATGGCAGCTAGTTGGTGGCTGCAGAGGCTCTCCTCAGGCTCAGGGACAGGGTGTTTCAGGGAGTGACATGCAACGCCAAGTAGATGCCTAACGCTGATCTAAAAACAGAACTTGCAAGAGTTGCTTATGCCCTGCTCTGTAAAGATCCACTCCTCGCTGCTCTTGAAAACAGACTTAAAAATAGATACTGGGAAAAAAAAATCAAACAGAACAAAATTAAGTTAATTTTATTTTATCTTGTTCACTTCCAGCAGCTGAGGTCGGTTACTTACACAGATTCCTTTGGAGTTAGAAGAGGATTTATTTTCATTCTTTCTGTGTTTAGAAACAGAGGAGGAAGAGCTGCTGGTCTGAGAGGTGTTTGTGACGTTGGTGTCTTGGCTGAAGGAGCTGTTGTCACTGCTGTGCCGCCGATGCACAGGCTCGTCCAAGAGGGGGGATAATGGAGGAGGGAACAGCTTCTCTTCTCTTTTCTTTGCCACCTTCTTCACTGAGCTACTGCTGCTCCTGGGACACAGATAAGAACCAGTTGCATTTCAAGAACCTTGGTTAATTGTCCATAGCACAAAGCTCTAGATTTTATTTACTGAGAAGCTAGCTCTACCCTCAAATATGTCCTGCAGTCCCCATGTCGTAGGAGCTAAGTCAAAAGGGGACAGGCAGTGAAAACAGAAGAGCTACCTCTGTCTTTTCAACGGCTGCAGAAACCTCCTGCTTTGGAGGACAACTCTCAGTGCATTAGTACAAATTGCACCCAATTTATATGCTAATTTGAGTCAGTCTTCATTTGAGAGGTCACAGAGGTTCTGACTCAGCAAAGTGCTGGAAAGTTTTACATATGGGGTTAGTTCCTTTGACTTGAAGTATGACTATTTATGTGTTTAACATTAAGCATCTTTTTAAGAGGTGGATTAGGGCCCACATAAGCAACCTTTGCAAAAAAACATAATAGCACATGGCATGTGAACAAACAAAAAAAACTTGTAACAACTACAAAATGATAACCATAACAGTAACAAGACAATAATTATTTGACCTCTAGAATAAAACCAATGTTCAACACTATATTAAAATGATACACTGTAGCTGGCAAAAGCCCTTGAGCAAATATTGGTTGATGAATTGAACGTGATTCAGAAAATGAACATGGTTTTGACATGAAAGCTTGAGTAATATGATAATCTATTGTCTGTTTCATGTACAGAAATTGTTAGCTGGCTAGAATTGGCAGCTGTGATACACAGTAAAAACAAAAAACCTGTTAGACCTTTCTTCCCTCAAATCCATCAAAAAAGAAAAAAAACAAAACCCAGCACTCCACTGACTATTTAACATGTTAATTTACTCATAGATTTTTATTTTAGGTACTGTCCCAGCTCAGTCAATGAAGATAACCTGAATTTTAATCTTTTGTTAGACATCTTAATATCGCACTACACGATCATTTACTTTTCATGATTATTGACTAAAATTTCAATAACAAATTAAGTCAACAAGAATTTATGTATCGTTCCCAGTCACTTTCAGTCAGTGTCAGGAATTATAGATCTACTTTGCCTTAAAGTAACCAGGGACAGAGGAGAAGGCAACCCACGTTTCCTTACTCCTCATTCTGGAGCGCGCTCTCATTCCAGTCTCGCCTCTTTTGCAGTTTCACCAACAGTATCAATACCTGCACCTGCTTTGGGCATTCCCCTACTTTGGACCTTTGGGGATATAAAAAAAATTTAGTCTATCTGTGAAATCAGAGAATGAAATCAAACAAACTCGCCATGTTTCAGGTTTTATATCTCTTCTACTCAAAACTATTTTCAACTGAAGCAGAGTTAAACATATCTTATTTGAAACTCTCTGGTATTAAAGGTCTTCAGACTGAAGAAATAAAATGAGCACAGAATTTGTCTTGTCTTACAGTAGGACTGGTATGGATGCTGTCCTGCTCAGAAAACACATGGGACTGAAGAAGATCAAAGGAAAGCGACCAGGTTGGAAGAGACTGGCAGTTTTTCGAGGAGACCAATTTTATGCACATGTGGTCCTGCAACATGGCCTTCAAAAAGTTTTCACTCAAAGCCCCATCTGTTAGCCTTCTTACCCCTGCCCCATCTGTTACCTTTCTTACCCGCAAAGGGCATTTTGGAACTCAGACAACCTACTACAGCTATAGCACAATAATACTCTGAACTTCTTCCAGTGGAAAGTTTTCCAAAGGAGGGTAAGCACTGCCCCAAGAAAGCACGTGCAAGTGCTACTGGATTGTACAGAGGCAAAGCAGACACAGTTAATGAAATACCCAGGAGCAGAATCCAAACCTTCTGCCTCCCAAATGAGTGTCCTACACAGGGAACCCTGAACATGCATATATGGGTGGGAGCATGGAGCAAAGGGGTTCTCTGTGCCGCTCTGCAAGGAGGTGTGTGGAGCTCTTCATCCTCCCCGGTACAGCTCTGCAAAGGGAAGAGCAACCAAGTCTGTCAGATCTACCTCAAAAGTGTCTGAAGAAAAACTGCATGTGAGCCATTGGCCAAGTCCTCTTTAGGATCTGACTCTGCACGACTAGTGAGGCTCCTCAGCACATCCCTGGCTGTTGCCAGGGCTAATGCAGGACTGTCACTTGCACAGTCTTCCGCTGCATGGGGAAATTGAAGGCACATATAAAGCAGTCGAAGCAACATTCCTCAGCTGCTACATGGAAGTGAAGGGATTAAGAGAGTAGTACAAGAAAAAATTAAGGCAGCTGCAGGTACCATGGTTAAAACTTCACTACTTAAAACTTCACCAGTTCACTTCATCTTTGGACCCAAATATAAGATGGGGCAAACCAAGATACAGGTGCAGCTACTCAGCGCTGGCACACAAGTCAGTCTGTGGGTAGGAAGACTTAACTGCAAAGGAAAATGTGCTTAGGGATATTTTTTTTTACATAACTCAAATTAAAAAAAAAAAACCAACAATACGGTTATAATTCTGTCTGTTTTTGTTTTTTCTTTTTTTTTCCCTATTGCCCACTTAATCCTGTGACTTTTCACAGGAATTAAGCTGAAAATTTATTTAGCAATGTTACCTTCCTCAGATTTATGCCAAAGCATTTATGTTAACAATAACCTCCATGAAATAGTTTGTTACCAGCACTTAACCAGATTGTCACTTTGCTTTGGGTTGTTAATGGGCTAAGAAACTGGTCTTTGATTGCAGTAATCACTAATTTTGAATGAATTTATTGCAATAATTACCGAGACTCAATGGTTTAATTTGCTGACATGATTGTTAGTTAAACTATATTTAAAATCTAGGGAGAAACACAATAAAAGTGCAAGGAAGAAATACAAGCAGAACTGATGGTCTTGTGGCTGCAGGGTTTAATCTGTGTGTCTGAAAAGGCCAATTATCAAGGAACAAGAAGGCTTCCCATCTGCTTTTTTTTCCCCAGCCTGGTTTCTTTCAGGGCAGAAAGCAAGCAAGCAGGCAACAAGAGGTCAGTATGTGAACGAGGGAGAATTTCCATCTACTCTCACGTTTCAAGCTGCCTTTCTTTGCCCTTCCTTTATCCACTCCTTGTGGTATGCAGTGGTATCTCTGGCCTATTAGTGAGACAAAGCCATTGTCTACACGAATCACTTGGCTTTCTTTTGCCTCTACTCTCCCTGTCCACAATGAAATGCCGCACATTGACGGTGTATCTGATTTTCTGCAGGGGGTTAGCAGGGAAAGGTCACTCCCGCATTAGTTTGGACCATATGGCAGCAACTGAATGAAGCTGAAGTCATTGTTAGATGTAGAAAGCTGCCTCTGCCATGAACAAACCCCAATGAACGCTGTTGTGACTACCCAAGGGATCGGCTACTGTATGTTGCCAAGGACAGGTGCATCTTTAACTAAAAGTCAAACAAAAGGGAACAGGAAATCTTGAAAAACAGTCTGAAATGTTTGCCTCAGACAGACTTCTAGCATGCCTGTTAGACAGCAGGCATGTTTCACTAGTATAAGCCTAGTCTGAAATTGAGACTCACGGTTTGTATCAGCAAATAACTCTGTTGTTAGAAACTGCCAAATGTTGGTGAATAGTGCCGTGCCTGGACTGGGTCTACCAATCAGGTATTCAGATATCAATGGTATTCAGCTGCACATACAATTAATGATTAGATTAAAATTGTTCTGGCAAGCAAGTAAATACATACATAATCCTCTGCTGCAAAGTGGGCAGCCAATCTGACAAAAATCCAGCCTCAAAACAGTGTTTTAAGGTATTACTATGAATTACCTGGACAAAACACAGTATCATCTATTCCTTCATTTGCTCTGAAATATCAGAAATAAGGAAAATATGTGTCACATCCGATTTAGGAAAAGGCATCAGCCCCAGAGCGTGTGAGGGAAGGAACAGACAGATAACCAGTGGCATATGCAATTACTACATAATATAAACTGGCTCTTGCTTGTGCGAATGGCTTTTAAATTCACAGCTGACCATTTGAAGTCTCTACACTCAAATTGTATATGTGGCCATAGAAACTTGTGGAAATTAGGCATATAATTGCTGATATTAGACATGTAACTCTTTAAAAATTAACTGTGTATCTTTGCTTGCTTTATTGAGCCCATATATTCAGGGAAAGATTATGAGAGACTTGTATTCAGATGCCTAAACCATAGACAGGCAGCCAGTGAGAGCTGCAAAAGCACAGGTATGGCCTATCTTTCACTGATTCCTCCAGACTCCTGAATGCTTCAAATTTTGGCCCAGAGATCATGGTCCTTCTGTCAAAACACTCCTATACCTATAAAAAAGCCCAATGAAAGCCTCTGAAGTCTGCCTTGGGGAACTTGGCTTGTTGGCACAGGGATCCAGTTCTAACGGGGGAGACCTAAGGTTCCTCCCGAGTGAGAACATCCAGCATGGGACGAGTGAGAACATCCACCATGGGATGTAACACCTTCTTAATGGAAGAACATCATCATCACACCTGTAGCTGAATCACCCTCATTTCTCAAAGTCCTCATTTATAGACTTAGGAGTTATGAAGGAAAATGTAGAACCTTTGGGAATAAAGGAACAAATGGCAAAGTCTGTCTCTCAGCCTTCTACCACTAAAATGCTATATTCCCCATGCCCTTGAACACTGTACTTTCAGCTTCCCCTTTCTTGTGCCTCCCCTTAAAACTCTACTTAACCCTCTGGAGCACAGAACCACTCCTGACTGCTTAAAAACAACCTGGGGCTCTCCAGAAATTTGTCATCACACAGTTCAGCCAGCTCCCTAATCTTTTGGGGAATATGTCCATCTATATTCAGTTGCACGTCTCTGGGAGTTGAAGACCTGGATTATCAAACAGTATTGTACTTGTTTCAAGCAAACTCAGAAGACACTAATAACAAATGCAGTGTGATCCAGGTCTCAATCACTGCAGTGGAAAAAAAGTCAGAAAATTTTGTTTCAAAACTTGAGACAAATGAGAGGAAAAGCTAGCATATGGAAATAACTATTGATGGACACAATTATATTTTAACAGAGAATACCAAAGGCTTGAAAGCTCCGAGGAATCAAATTAATGACCTGGAAAACAAGCTCAAATTAAGAAACATCAGGTTGGGGGTGGATCCTTAGGGCTTGCTGATGACAAGAATGGCAAGATTTTTTTAATGGATTGTGGAGGTGTTGGGGATAGATAATCCTTGATTCCCTCTGCGATATATCTCTGCTCATTGTATTTCTAGCAATGACAAACAGGCAAGACCCATTATGATGTTTATCAAATGTACAACATGTTACAGATCACATTGTAACTTTCAACTCACCTGCCTTTCCTGATTTTCTCAGGGGTAGAATGAGAGGTTAGTTCAAGGACTGAAGTTACTCTGTAATTACACCAGTATAAATAAAATGATGCTCAGCCCTCTTTATGGATTTTGAAATTTGTGTGCCATTTCATAAATGATTTTGGAACTTTATCTAAATTTAAATACCACTACAATCAAATTGTTTTCAGAAGCACGTTGCAGGTTTGATTCTTTGCTTGTCCTAGTGTGAAGCAGAAAGAAGTGCCTCATCTCAAAATAGTAAAAGCACAAAATTGATGACAGAAGGGAATTGGACTCTTTGGTTATTTATAGAATGTTAATCTTGTGATTATACTAATCAGAATCATTATTTACGTGGCGCCTGTTTGCTCAAGCATTATAGCCATCTCTCAAAGACACTCTGAAAGGCACCAACTATTTGATTATATGTCTGCTAAAATACAAAGCATGTATGTCTGAAACATTTAGGATGGTCACCCCAGCGTTGCTGTATATACAGTTAAAGAATAAGAGCTGCTGAAGTGAATGGCAAGTCACTATTGTCACTTTTGTTCAATAAAACTGAGAACTGTCTCTTACGAAAACGATTTTAAAAAATAAATTCCAGACAATCAAATAAAGCCCACTTTTAGTAGGATTCTCTGGCCATAGAGGTTAAGGATGATGGGGCAAGAACGAACATTGAAAGGATGCAGTATGGGGGTAGAAGAGTATCCCAGGATTGTGATGGCACTCTGAATTCATGTAGTTCGTTGGAAGGATGAACGAATCTCATCCAACACCATGTGGACCCTCTTCCTAATGGATGGTAATAGCAATGCCAGGTCACTTATGGTTATGAGCTGTAATACTCATCTGGCTCTACAGCAAAGACAGTTGTAGAACAGTACTGTGAAATCCCTCATGACTGATATGTGAAAAAAAAGAACTTACTCTTTAGTGCTGGTTAATCTGTGATTTGGTATCGGAGAGATACAAGGTGGGAGCAGGCATGAAGCTGAAGGGTCCTCCAGGCGCTGCTTCTTGCTTTCAACAAAGGTATCCAGGCTTTCCGTCTGCTTTAACAAAAATAGTAGAGCTTAAAAGATCCAGAATCTATGCACAATTTCACTTGCCATTAAGAGGAGCTCAGGAATCTCAGTGTACATCCTTTACAGTAGCAGTAGTTAAAATACAGGTGAAAAGAAGTCAAAGTCACCTGAAATCAGGGCTAAACGTGCTCCAAACACATGACATGAAGTTATATAACAAGTGACAATTAGGAAGCAAAATACCTCATGTGCTATAGTTATCTTTTGTAGTGCACTGGAATTTAATTAATAATTCAGATGGAATGACTTGATAGTACCAAATCTTACTCAAGTAAATAGCTTGTACTTATTGACTTAATGGAAGTTGATGAGAAAACTTCCCTGAGTAAGTATTCCTCACAGGGCTAAAAGACTACAGGACTGAGTTGGGGTAGTCATTAACAATGATAGCTGGTTTAAAGTTTGCTTTGAAAGATTCCCTGATGCATGACTTTTGTGCCTGAACTAGGATGATACAAGCAAAGCTGATTACTGTTCTGTCACTGGAAACTTTGTATCAGCCTTCAAGCCCACTAATAGATGACTAAAATAAATCTTTTAATAGCATGATTTAGAAAGACAAATCAGGCTCTCCCTACTCTGTTTTAACTGTTGATATACCCTCAAGTCATCCTAATTGGTTTGTTTCCCTTTGGGTAGCGGTGAACAATCATACAGCGACTGAACGGGCTGTTTCGGAGTGTAGCTTACATTTGTACAGTCCTGGAGCAAGATGCCTCATTTTGTTACTTTCTAATTCAAAGTCCCAGCTAATGAAATTATGAGGTTCCAACTTTCATATAATCCTTTTTTTTTCCTGAGAGCCCTCAGTTTAGTTGTCAAGACTATACTTGTGTTTTAGCCAAGATTCCTTCTCCATCATACTGACACTCCACTAGGTTTCTTGTATAATTAACATACACCCTGATATACTTATACATACATATAAGCATGGACATTTATATATCCCTTTCCTCTTTCTTCTCTTCTCCTTCCTTCTTACATGTCTGCCTTCAGTGTACAGCTAGAATATAAATTGAATAAAAATCTGCTGAGTTTACTCATGTGATTATTTCCACTTAATTCAACAGGGAAGGAGCCAGTGCAGTGACTCATGTACGCAGGGGTGCAGACCCTGTGTCTGCCTGGCATTGTCTGTCTTTGTCTTCTATTAACTCTCTCGTACCACTGGACTGCTCAAACTCAGGATTTCAAGTCGTCCACTAGAACAGACAGCTGAAGTCACATTCACAATGATTTATGAAATTTGGGGTATAAAAAAATATACACTATGGTGACTTCTCACAGACAGACCAGAGCACAACCATTTCAGCTGGAAAAACTGATTACAAAAATTCATTTATAAAACTTCAGATTCTTTTCTGAAAACACATTTAGTTTGAAGTGCAGTGTCATATCTCACAAGACAGGATACTCTTGGGCATAAATAACATAAAACATATGATAAAACATAACGCCTTAAGTCAAAATACATTTGCCTTTTCAGGTAGCTGTGTAGAGAAAGCAGCTACTTAAGCAATGATATTTCTATGAATCACATTTGTTTATACAACATAACAATATAAAGACTAAATTCACCAGAAGCATAAGCAAGCACCATTCCATTGACTTTAGTGAAACTATGCCTTTTTAAGCCAGTGGTGAAAATGCCTTAATTCTGCAGACAGTAAGACCCTGACTTCCAAATAAAAGTCACATTTTCTGAGTATGGCTGAACCTGTAGTAATATGAACTCACCACTGGGAATCTTTCTGCAGATTACAGAACACTGGAAATTAATGGGTAAGTGAGCAAATACAGTGAAAAAGCTTGTAAGACAAATCTCAAAAAAATACGTTGTTCATTGATTTTGCCAGCTGGAGTTTGTTTTTTACTAGTTTCTGATGTTAATTTGCAATGCACTTGTAAATGTATGCCCTTTGTAAAAACAATAAAGCCTTAGTGTTACGACGTCTCCTTACAGCCCTGCTGCAGGAGCAGTGAGGAATCATCAACTGTGGTCGTGACCTCGAGGATGCATAGAAAGTCAGCGTTTTCCTCTGAATGAGGAAAACAACTTACCTTGTGTTTTCTTTTGGATTTTGTGGATGGTTTTTCAGCTGCTGGGGTAGGGGACTCTCGAGATGGTCGCCTGTGTTTCACAGTTGCCTCTCTTGGTTCACTTTTCACAGACGTGGTTTCAAAAGGCTCTTGTCCAGGTATCCTAGAGAGTAAACTAAGGTCTATTTTCACCCACAGAGATTTGAGTTCTTCATATTCTCTCAGGGGGGACAGAAGTTCATTTTGTACAATTGGGATAGGAGAAAAGAGCTGCTCCTCCAAGTCATTGCTGGTCTGGTCAATGGATGTGTTGCTGCCATTGCTAGTTAAACTACTTACGCTGAGGATGTTACTGCCAGAGTCCTTCACTTTGACACCATTGCCAGATCCAGTGCAAGCTGGCAATACTTTAGCCTGCAAGCTCTCCTCCTGATCTGTATTTGAGTCAGAAGTAGATGAATCTGTTTCAATGAATTCGCGGGACTTGGGGACAATTTTGCTGGGGCCTCTGTACTTTTTCTTCTCTGAAGTGAGACCTGTGCTACTTCGTGGTTCTTTCCTTGGAGCAGTCTTCCCAACTGCTGCTTTAGTTCGAACCTTTGGCTGCTCGGGAGGGTCCTGTGTGTCTTTTTCTTTGGGAGTGTTGCTGGTATTATTTGGTTTGGGCCAGTTATACTCTTCTACACTGGAAGTCCTTTCTACCTTTTTGGGTTGCTTTTTCCCAGTAGTCCTTTGTGAAGTTGGCTCATTATGAGCTGGTGACTTCTGCTTGGAGCTTTTTGCCTCTGGGGTTTTCTGGGCAACCCGCGGTTTGGCTTTCTCTCGGATGGGACTAAGGATCGCCCGGTCTTTGGAATCGGTTGGAGGCAGGCTACTGTTGAGCTTCCCTTTGTTTGGCCCTTCAGCCTGCTGGTTGCTCTGGGCCTGGGAGCTGGTCTCGCTGTGAGGGTCATTTTGATTGCTGATGATGGTCTTGTTGTGGGGGTTCACTTTATTTAGCCATTTATCCAGCTGCCATTTGTTTGTTGAGGGAGGTTCAGGCTGCAGTTTGAAGAATGACAAGAAACAAATTCAGACAGAAGCAATGACTTTCCCTTTAAATGAGAAAGTTTTTAATGTAGCCTTTTATTTCAGTCAACTAGTGGTGACTGCTAGTTTTATGGGAGTATTTATGGAGTATTTATGGTTAATTAGGCTTCCTTATCTGGTTTACAATGTGGCCCTGGAGAAATTTAGTACAACTAAAAAGTTTAGCTGGTCCCTGAAGACATAGTTTTGTCATGTTGCCTTTCCTTAGTCCCAGCTGAATACTGTGTCAATAAAATCTTCTCCAGCTACTGGCAAAAATCTAAATATTTCTTTAAAGCAATTCAAATGTAGGCCAGAAGGATTCTTCCAAAAGCTAGAATGAGTATGTGGGTCATACACGTAAAACGGTAGAGGGAGAAGAAAGTCAACAGCATCAAACAGCACAGAACTCCAACATTTTCCTAAAAAGGAGCAGGATTTCACTCTCTTTTACACCTCCCCCTTCGAGCTGCACTGGTGAGGAGCTGAGAGTGTGGCTTTACCTCTGGTGTGGCACTGCGCGACTCCTCGTTGCACTCGCTGTCACTGGAGCTGCTCTCACTGTCAGAGTCGGACTCAGAGCTGCTCTCGGACTCACTGGAGCTCCCGGAGCCACCGCTGGAATGGGCCAAACCAGTTGCATGTGCTGCTGGCACTGTCAGGCTGCTGTGGGGAGAAGATCCTCTCGTGTCAGTATGCTGCTTGTCCTTTTTAGGGTTGCCTTGGGGGGAGCTACCCTGTTCACACCAACTTTCCTCAGTGTCAACTCCCTCTCCTGCAGTACAGACCCAATGAAAGCTCCAGTGGCCATGCCACGACGTAGCCACCAAAGGAGCCGGCTGGGTTTATGCTTCATGGGACACACTGATAATGGTGTTAATAACATTACCACCATCATCACCCTCAAATGAGAAATACTTCAGTGTCACAAGTCTGAGCTTATTAGCCCAATGATTGTGAAAACTAACAATCACACCTAAATAATTCATTAATGGAATCATGGTTTCTTCATTTTCTGCTGGTTCATTTATAATTTATGATCAAAGGAAGGACATCAGGCAACTAATATTGGACAGGGCATTTTAAAAATTAATTTTAATGACTACTTTTACACTGTGGTGTACAAAAACTACATATTTTTGAATAATCTCCAGGGACTGCCCAAGAATTTTTTATTTGTAGCTGTTTTTTCTCTCATGTTTATGTTAATACAGTGAGAAAGTGGCATTCATGCTGAAAATAAGCCTCCCTGTGAAATCTTTTTTTCTGTGTCCTCCAAGATGTATTTATTAGCAGTGCACTGGCTGCCATTGTTTTTCCTCAGCATTTATTTCTAAACTGAGTTGTTGGATGACCCCAGTTTTCAGCACTACAGAATTCTGACAGTCTGAGTCTTTATGAACTCACCTTTTTTTTTGTCAGGGAGATAACCGTAAGGTTTTATGTCTTTTCAGCTGATCTATACAGAGACTTTTTGATGATTGATTTTAAATTTGTGAAGCTGACAAAGCAAAGCGTTTGAAAATTGACACCATTTGCTAGTACTCCTTTATGGATATTCAATACTTCTCCTTAATATATCATATGCTCTGTGTGTCCCATACCGAGTGATCCAGAGATGTCTAGAAGTTATAATACAGCTTTGCCTTCATTTCTACTATCTGTTTTTCTACTTTCCTCTGAGGAGGATTCAAGTAAGCCAGGTACATGCCCTCCTTCCCCTTTCACACTGAGATACTATGTGCATCAAGATGCCTTCTTAAAAAAACACAGTAACCAAGAAACTGGAAGTTGGAAAAGCCAGAAAAAACTGATGTGTGACTCTGCTCTGCTACAGTCTTTACAAGTATTGCCATTGGCTTCCGTGACAATAATATATGGTCTTTAATTTTCTTCTTATGCTAAGCTACTTTCTCTCTCACTCCTTGTTGGTAAACCTATCCCTTACACTGCGGTTGGTAACATAACCGCCTCTTTGAGCATTGCAGTGGTCCTGCAGTGCCCATTGCCAAAACAGCTTGGTGCCTCAGGGTGCATTAATGAAACAAAATTACTCACTTGGGTAATTGCTACAGATCACTAACTTTGTTGCTCATTAAGTGCATATACTCCTTTTTTTTTCTTCAAGAGGCTCTTCACTCAACTCACTCAAGTAGAGCTACTTAAAAATTTCAGCTGGAAGTTAACAAGTAAATCAAAAGAACAGATTATTTTAAAGATATGGGCATTTCTGAAAGTATTATGGAAAGCTAAGCATTGCTGAATTAAAAAATGTATCTTACACTTTGTATTTAGTGTCATTATTTTTGGAAACCGTTTGTGCACTTGTTTTCCTTTCTTTATCCCTCCTTTTCCGTGAAGCTCAAGAAAATGTAGGGAA
>NW_010546971.1:57449-62184 GCF_000687285.1 Phaethon lepturus
CACTTCTTTTTTACAGTAAGCAAGGAAACAGAACAGTGGAGAAGAAGTGAATGTTTGTAGGGGAGTTTGCCTTTCAATTCAGTATCTTGTAATTTCGGTCTTATATTTTCTATTTCGAAAACACTAAGTAGATGAAAACCAAGTTTTCCTACTTTATCACAATTGTTTCCAAGAAGAAAGAGTTTGAAAAAAATAGAAAAAACTTCAAGGATTCTCAAACTAAGGATGCAAATATGATAATTCCACTCTAAAATCTAAAATGAAACATCATTTTCTGACTGTCCCCGTTGTTGAGCACTTAGGGAAAGTGAGAAAGTGGCTTAGTTGGAGCCCGAGGGAAGAAAGCTTGTGTGACCTTGACTTGTACTGTTTTGCCCATGCATGGTGATGCACAGCAGTCCGGACAAACCACACTAGCTAAAGCACTTCTGTAAGCCACCACAACAGAAACAACAGCACCTTGCCTGGAGAGCTCTGAATCACTTTCGGCCGCTCCATACGTGAAGATTCTTCCTTTATTCCACAGGAAAGTTGTCAGTGCTCCTGCTTAAGGGGCCCACTGATCAGCTACATCTGTCCTAGGATGCATGCTAGCAAGAAGTCATCCCACGTCAAAGGGGGATTCCCTCCCTGGCTTGCCCAGAGGAAGAATGCAGCTACAACAGGGAGAAGGCAGCCATCTTGCTGGCAGATCAGGACAGCCAGAGATGCTGCACCTATGACTGCCATCACAGACAGCACAGCCTTGTTTGGGAACCCTCCTCTAACACTGTGTGCCAAGCAATGAGTCGAAGTTGTCAGAAAATTGCTGGACACTCCTAAATCTATTCAGACATGTCCCCCATGCCCCATCAGCCCCCGAGGTGGTCGTTGGCTGGTCAGGAGACTGCTCCCCCCAGGGCTGTGGGATCCAGGCATGCAGCAGTAAGATACGGGCTGGGAAAATGGGTTTGTCTAAATAGAAGAGATCAGAGCAGCCCCATCATACAGTCCAAATAATAAGTGATAGGGTGAGAGGAAATGGCCTCAAGCTGCACCAGGGGAAGTTTAGATTGGGTATTAGGAAAAATTTCTTCACCGAAAGGTTTGTCAAGCATTGGAGCAGGCTGCCCAGGGAGGTGGTTGAGTCAGCATCCCTGGGGGTATTTAAAAGATGTGTAGACGTGGTGCTTAGGGACGTGGTTTAGTGGTAAACTTGGCAGTGTTAGGCTTATGGTTGGACTCGATGATCTTAAAGGTCTTTTCCAACCTGAATGATTCTATGATTCTATGATCAGCCTTGAAAAAAGTGTTATTTATGGGATTATCAGAGCAATGAAGTTGTAATTTAGAATTTACTTTTCCCTAAATCTGTAAGCTTCATCTGTTTCACTTCTATTTTCTGTTTTCACCCCAAAATGGAAGTGAACATGGCAATATTAATGTTTCAGCCTTGCAGAAAACTCCAGTTCCCACAACCCTAGCAGACAGCTCACTGTGAAGACAAAGAAATGTTTAACCCTCAGCAGCATCTCCAGGCATACGGCTACCTGGCACACGTTGGTCCCGCAGAGAGTAGCAAGGCCCATGGCTGCACCGAGCTGGTAGGGCATTAACCACATATCCTGCGGCCCAGTTCCTGCAGGGAATTAATGCACCTTTGTGGCAGGGCATATAAATCTGTACCAGACTCTTGCAGTGGCAAAGCTCCTTGCCTGGAGTGGTTTATGCCCAGGCAATCCCCATACAGAAGGATGTATGTGAGGCTGCTCATATATCTCTGCAGATCTGCCTAAGTGCTCTGTTCTCAGTGCTGGCAAGTTTGCTCTCATTAAGATAACTGATTTAAAGAATATCACCTCTTATAATAGATCAAAGAAGGAAAAGCCAGTGTCCCAGCAGCTAAGGACAGACCTTTCTAGCCTTTAAACACAACCTACATCTTTTAGCACTCTGGAAGAGAACTGACACTGTAGCTGGGATGCGCTTACACAAAACAACTGGAGTTGTACTGTAGCAGACTGCAACTGTCTGACAAAGAAGGCGAAGACCAAGAACAAAACCATAGAAATAGATGGCAGCTCCAACCTGGCCTTATTTTCTTTCGTTCTGCACACCAGCCTCAGAAAAAAGTTATCATATGCCAAACATTACTGAATAACACAGCTCAGCAAGCTTGCAGGAACCAGACAGACTCAAAATAATGTTTTTCATACAAAACACAATGAGGTCATATTTGTCTTTCATCTAGGATAATAAAATTATGCCTTGGCTACATCGAGTGGTTTCATGCTGAAGACATCATTGCTGATCTACATTTTTAAAGTTCACTTTTCATCATGTAGTTCAGGTTGAGAGTAACTCAGTTTGTATGCTTTGCAAAACAATCAGGTAAGACCCAAAACGCCTTTCCTAGCATCTCACCATACTAAAGATAGAGAGATCTTGCACACAGCTACACGCACAATCAACTTCTAATAATGCCGTTCAGCAGAACAGAATAAAATATACAGACCTTTCACATACAAGTTTGTGGAAAAAAATCTTTGCTTCTAATAAAATGAACTTACTGGAGAGATTCTGGTTGTCTTCCGTTGTTTTTTTTTTTTTCCTTAAATAAAATGTATCTTTTAGTTCAATAGAACAGGTTTGTTTGCACTCTTGGCAAAGACTTTCTTCAGCTTCAAAGTTAAATCACACTTTTTAAAAGATGCTGGGATAGATTCTGCAAATGTGCATTCAAGCAGCTGTTATACAAATAAATTGGGCTGCTTCTATTAAGTATCAACTACATGAAGTGGGGGTTGCCTCTTTAAGAGACTTTCAAAGCAAGCTTTGTTGTGTTGCTAAGATCCAGACAAGGAATGCCAGCCCGGACAAGGTTTAAAATGGATTTAAAGCATTTTATCACCAGACACAAGTCCTCAAAGTGACTAAAGGGGGCAGGAAGCACTGGTATTTGAAACTCTTGAATTTTTATTTCCCAGCAGGAGATGAGCACTCATATTGTTCCTCAGTGTTTGGGTGGACAGTGTTTTTATTTCATTTGAACTGAAAAAAAAATATTAACAAAAACAATGCTGCACAATGGAATACAGTATTATTTGGGTAAATAACACTTAGAAGAAAGCCAGTTCATTATTACCGCTTGAGATTGGAGGCCCCAGCTGAGACCAGTGACCTGCTGTGCTGGGATCTGTGTAAATACATGATGAGACACAGTCCTTGAGCTAAAGAGCTTGCAATCCAAACACACAAAGCAAACATCAGAGGTATTACAATCATCCTCATACTCAGTGCAGGCCTCTCACTTTCTCTAAGTGCGAGGCCTCTCTGCAGTTAATGGAAACATCACTTTCACCCCCCTTTTAATTTTGTTCTCCCCATTTTCCAAGCCTTGTGCTCAGCACTGAGCAGAAGCCTGCAGGGCAGTCAGACGTCTCTGCCCTGACGCAGAGCCCTGACCACGGGTGTGCTATCTGGGAGGAAAAATACACGCGGGACTCAGCAGCAAGGATCCCTGTTACTCTGCCAGATGGATCAGCATCTGCTTACCCCTCTCCAAAGCAGTGTCTCCTGTGCCTTGGAGACGAGAGACACTGGAGTGACACCCATACCGTAGGTAGGAGGAGAACCAGACCTCCATCTTTTACAAAGGCTACAGAATCATAGAATAGTTTGGGTTGGAAGGGACCTTCAAAGGCCATCTAATCCAACCCTCCTGCAATGGGCAGGGACATCTTCAACTAGACCAGGTTGTGCAGAGCCCCGTCCAACCTGACCTGGGATGTTTCCAGGGATGGGGCATCTACCACCTCTCTGGGTGACCTGTGCCAGTGCTTCACCATCCTAACTGGGAAAAATTTCTTCCTTATATCTAGTTTAAATCTACCCTCTTCTAAAGGGTAACTCATGTGTTATTTTTCCAAAGTCAGTTAAAGCAGACATGGCATTATTATGTGTCTGGATTATTATGCTGCCTAGAGAACTGAAGGCCCAACACGTGGCTTACACTTTCTTTGTTGTTGTCATCATCTAGACTTTTATATTATTTTCAACACATCATTTACTCCACTGTTGTAATAAATTATTTTCAAGATTAAACCTGGTAGTTACAAGAAAGATAATGTGAAATACCAAAACTCATTAACCTCTAATAAGAAAAATAATAAACTTTTTACCCTGTAAACACATATGTAAAAAAAGTTATGTAATTCAGACTACTGCAGTAAAACTCATCAAGTAACAAAAATTCTTAACAAGTCCTTAGCTATCTCCCTGAACTTTTCACCAATTAGATGTAGTCATGTTAATTGCTGTGAAGAGAATTTGGCAAATAGACGGTGCCCTCTGACAACAGGTTTATTCATTCCAACCCTTCCTTTTTAGGGTAATGATGAATTGGCCACTTGTTCCATTGCTCTACCCAGAAATCAAAATGTAAACTTTGAGAAAGCAGAGCGCTGCTGGGCAGTGGGAAATTGTAGATGGGAACCAACCAGTGAGTCAACAGAGTATCAATGCTGGCAATGTATTTCCACAAGAAGCAGCACTCTACAAAGGTTGCTTTACTGCACAAGTCTATTTTCAGGAAAAATTCAACCAATGAAATCTGGAAAGGGGAAGGTCTGTGCTGGAAAAGTGACTACAGACTTGACAGGGTGGTTGATCTTCCCGGTGAGGCACTGGATTGGGACTTGGATGAATTTTGCTTTGTGTCTGAGAAGAAAATACATCTGTGCATCAGTTCCTGCTG
>NW_010546971.1:62215-71241 GCF_000687285.1 Phaethon lepturus
TAATCTGGCTTGTCTGTTTAAAATGCAAATTCCTCAGAACAAAGACTCTGATTGGAGAGGACACTGAAAAGTGAGCACCCAGCTCTGAGTAAGACTTTTGTGCGCTACAGTCACACTACAGCATCTACCAGAGTAGATGGTAACAGTCACTCTTGGGGGAATACTGTTGCTCTCCCGCTCACTACACTTTATTCTGAGAGAAGAGCAAGGAACAAACTGCCTTCAGCTTTTCAGAAGCTAGCCCAATCTCTCCTCCAGAGCCTATTTCTACAGAAAAACTGTGAACCTGAAGGGCATTACTAGGAGTCACTGGGCTCACTGAATTCTGCATAAATGTTCAAAAAGGTTGCTTCATTATTGTAGCAGATAATAATAGAGCAGCACCTAGCAGATTAATATTTAGTGTCAGAATTTAATACTATAACTGTTCAATAACGCAGTTTTATTTCTCTTCTATTCTTATACCATTATCAGGAAGTAATATTCTCTTCTAATTTGAAAGGGAGCTGCCATTTTTTAATAATGAATTGTTCGTATCTGTATCTTCAAACTTATATATGACTGCCATTAGATTGCTTTTTAAAGAAAATGATTGCTCTGCGTGATTTTTTACTGCCTTTCCATTGGTTAGTATTAAATTATTTATCATCAGGCTGGTAGGATCCAAATCTAAACTTTCAAAGATTGGTTGACACAGGAACTGAAAACCTGTATCAAGCCCTTTTAAAATATTAATCAGCACCCAGGTCAATGAAATGAAATAAGGTGTGGAAATTGTTACTTCAGCTAACATTAGCACGCATAGTAAGACATCACTTATGATGGCGCTCTCATGTGAAAACACATGGAAAGGGGAAACCTCTCTAATATGTTATTCAGGATATGGCAGCTGATCTGCCAGTATCAATCCTGAATGCTGTAATGCAAATCGGAGTTCTGATTTATTTGAGGGGGATGTTAATTTACAAAATGTTATATGTAAAAAGCCGCATTCTCATTTTACTGTGTTCAAAAGTAACTGTTTTAATCAAAGACTGTTTATAATAAGGTTGATAGAGTTACTGCAACAGATTTTTTTCATATACATATAACCCTTTTATACTTCCAGCTTTAAAGACCATAAAAAAGGATAGTAAAGATGAAAGAAATAGAAAGAATGACAGAGCTAACTCCTATGAGCCACAGTCTATGTCAAAGCAGAACTAAAGTGATTGACAGCTTGCATTAGTAATGAATAGAATGGGGAAAAGCTGCCAAGAACCCGTAACAAGGTCAAAGCCTTCCAATAACGAATTACATTAGCCACAAATCCTAGGTGGAACTGTGAATATACATCTGCAATGTGACTTTAACCATGGTACTGTTTCTACTGTCCTATTCTGACCCTTTTCTGGGTTTTATCCTGGGCTACAGCAAGTCCTGACTCTACCATACCGGTGATAAAGAACAGGTGTAACATATCAAACTGCTTGTGGAATTCTAAAAGCAAGCAGAAGAGGAGGAATTTTAATGGCAGATCCCTAACGGCACACATAAAAAACTTTGTGAACTATTGGTATTGTAATCACTCTCCTTCCAATTTCACAGCACTCTTAAACACACTTGACATGGAAGAGAAGGGGATTTTGCATATTAAAACCAATATTGTATCCATGATTTGTGCATGCATCACCCAGCTCACCTCAGAGTTTGGAAACAATTTTGTGAGCATGATATTATTCAGGGAATGCAATGTATATGGACTTTTGATGCACAACATTTTAGTGAATGGATTCAGGTGTCAGAGAGCATTATTTGTACTATGCCCTGATGTGCTACTGTTTGTCTGGCATCCGGAAGAACAAGAATACAATCTCTTACTATGAGACTCCGAAGGGCCTCATTTGATGTAAATGGAACCATTTTATTATATCAATATTGCCCCACTGAATCAAGCTAGATATGAGTATTGATACATAGTAACTTATTTATTTTCCACAAAGGAAATGTGGAATACCGCATCTTTCAGTACCCTTTGTGAATCTTCTGTGCAAGTTTAGAAGTACCTATTCACTCCTCTAGTGTTTATAATTTTAAGTTAACATAAAATGTTTTTTAATTAGTCACTTATTTGCACTTTCATTTTACTTATTTCAGCAGAAAGTCCAAGCGTGGTCATGATAAAAAATGTCAAAAGCGAGCCTCTAAAAGCAAAGCGCTGGCTTTTTTTCTCGTTCATGTATGGCAGAAATTTGGACACATAACATTGTAAATGAACCACTCTGCTCATTCTAACTCAGTCCTACTTCAGTTCTATCTGAAAACAGAATCCAGCTTACAGGGCCCAGTGGGAAGAGAACTGGGAGCTATGGGACCAAAACACGCTGGTGCAGATGGATCCACATGACACCTCCAAATCCTCAACATTTCCAGTCTCATCTTCTATCGGAGGAAAGCTAATTTTACTATCATCTTGAGCAATCAAGCAGTCAGAAAACATGAGAAAGTAGGATTTTTTTCTTTCCCCATATAAGACAACACCTCTGCGCTTGAAAAGGTGCCAAAAGGCATATCCTGATTTTCCAGAGCTTTACAGCACACACGCAGTCATTCACACTTGCGTGCTATGTACAAGTGTCACAACGTCAGCTCAGGAAACCGTCTGAGGATTTACTCTCTGCGGGAATCCCTTGGGAGCAGATCAGCAGTACAACTTCAGCTTCCAGACAAGAGCAAAGAGGATGACCCGGGAACATGAGTCTCTGCAAGCCAGAGAAGGGAAAGCAGCCTGTTGCAGTCTGCTGAAGCCACCCCTATTCAGAAAAAGCCCAAGATTGCTCCAACTGTGGCTATTGTCAGGAGCGTGACGAGTAAAACAAGCAATACAGAAAAGGGCAGAGATAAAAACTGAGTACAGTCAGAACAAATAGGGCAATATTTTGCTAAATGAGCTTCAGCTGCTCACAAAGTGGTAGCTACCTCTGTGCGTTACATACTGTACAAAGCACGAAACAGCAGTGTTGGTGCTAGAGGCACGGCATGGTTTGTAGGCATGTACTCAAATGATTAAGGCACAAATAATCCACCTCTATGGAGATGACTACAGCACCTTTGTAAATAAACACAACCCTGTAGTTATAGCACTGGTCTGACACTTCAGAAAACTGGTTCGGCTCCTGTGTCTCTCTGGGACTTAATGGACAAAATAATTCAATTCCTGGCACTTCTTCCCTGTTTTTAATAGAGATAGCATTGTGAGACTCCAAGCATATTTACATGCAACAGATTTAAGCTGTAGGATAACAGGGGCTGCAGAAGTACACAGACAGTAATGAAAACCACAATCAGACACTTAGTTTCACTGCTACTTCCATAACAGTAAAAAGGAATCATCATTATTAATAACAGGCAATTACTCTGAAATAGTTTTTAAAGAAGTATTCCTAAAGGCACATGATGAATTTATGGCACACCACCAGAGCCTTTCATGGATATAAAGATGTACTTCGGCACACATGACTTGTTTGTTGAACAAGGAGAAACCTGTCTAGTGAAATATTAATAAAGCTGAGTGCTGAAACATAGGTGTCTTCTTTACAATTTATTTTAAAATGGGGTGAAAAACTCCATTTGGAGTGAAAATCTAAACCTTCTCTATATTTCTGTCTAATGTGAACTCCTTTTAATGCTGTTGATTTTTGCCAGTTACATACTACACTGCTTTATAGATTTTAAAAAAAGGTATTAAATCTATTTAGGATTAAATATCATCTTGGAGGATCTTATGTTAAGAACAGAGCTAAATCTTTAAGCAGCATCCACCCTTAATTATGACATACATAGGTATTAAGGAAAAAAAGGTGCTTCTCTGAGTGATAAATGGACCTGAAGATCCTTCACAACATTCACTATAAATCTCAAAAGACCATTAATAAACACTCAGAAAAAATGACAGTTCCAACAAGTATCTGCTCTCATACTTTGCCTAATACTATCAGTGTCATGTTTAAATCTGACATCTTAAATCTTCGACATGAAAACCCTTTAAGTCAAAAGGCTCAGCTATTTTAAACAGAATTCTCTATGCTTGTTATTTTGAATGACAGCAAAAGGAAACAGAGAATCTTTAATTCTTTAACCTTATCTGTCTGAGAATCTTGCCTTTCAGCCTTTTTCATCAACACCAAAATAAAGGGAAGATACTATTATCTTCCACACCTAGTTGCTGGGATCTTGTGGGCAGAGTCGCCATGTCTTCCAGAGGGGGCTGTTGGTGCTCAGCACCTTCAGGATGGAGCTCTGTGGGAGTCAAGTCGAAACACCGCAAATAGAAGGACTGCACTGCCTGTGTGCATGCTGAGTACAAGTTTGGGGCCAGCTTTGATTTAAACGGGAAAGACTAACTGGGATTGCCAGAAGTAACAGTTGCAATCCCCTCTGTCACACTGCCTGCTTTCTTAACCTAGGCTGAGAAACTGGGATGCCTGGCAGAGGCAGTTAAAATCTGTCCTGGAAAGGACTGTGAACAACCATTGTGTTCCCCAAGAGGAGTTCAGGGAAAGAATCCTGAGTATAAAATGGGTTTGTCAATGGGGTGCTGAAAAAAAATGACATTTTGTCTATTTTTTCAATGCAGACAAAATAATCTAGATCTTTAGGATTATTGAAATTATTTCATCTTACAAACTTTCCAACTTGCATCCCCTGAAAATGCGCAGGGATAGACAGAGGCACTGTGGCCCGGACCTAAAAGGCTCACCCTGAATTTCAGATCAGTACTAAGCTGGATCCTGCTCACTGGTCCATAACACTGCTCGGCTGACCTCTCTCTTTTTTTGCACAGCAAAACCTACAAGGCCAGTCTGTAAGTTCAGCTGATGCCCTCAAAGCCCTGGAACAATTTAGCATCTATTCAATGCTTTGTTTTCTCCTTTGCTTTTTAAATGAAACAACAGCCCTAAATGGTTCTTATGAGTTGCGCAGAGGCTGCTGAGAGAAAACATAGCATGGCAGCATGTTCCTTCCACCACGCTCAAGTCAGGCTGTATTCCTGCACCAGCAGACCGTCAATGGGAGTTTGACATGGGCAGAGTTTTGAAGCTGAAAGCTGTACTTGCAGGTTTTAAAGTGGAGAGGCTGTTATTTTTGAATCTGAATTCATAAAACATCACTGATCGTCTAGGTTACAGATGGACTCAGGATCCCACACTTGGCTCCAGAGCTTGGATAACTCACACTGCGTATCTGGGGTTTGGGTTCAAGCCCATCTTGAATATAAATTTAGCATGAAAGAAATACATGCAAATACCAGGCATATTATAAGATACTGCCAGCTGTTTTCTTCCACTTACAAGACCGTTTCTGAGAAAGCAATGTGTTTTTTTAAGTATATGGTGGAATACGGGAGTGATGACAACCTGGTATCCCTGAGTTCAATGTGAACCTGACCTCATTCTCAAGTTTAGGGTGTCTCTTGCTCCTGACACATGCCTTGCTAGCTACATTCTTTATTAAGTTTGTTGAGAAATGGAACAGTGTGCTCACAACCCTTTTTTGGATCTCTCCTTGAAAAATATCTGTGTTCTATCTGTGCTTAAATGACAGCCTGCTGCTTGTTTTCCAAGAAGATCCGTGCCAAAAGTCCGGATAATATTTAACTCACAGGCTGGTATACACAGAGCTGGCCTTGCGGGTCATGTTCCCAGCTGAGTAATGGACTCACTATATTATCCCTGGCAAGTCTCGCAGGTTGGAATTTTCAAACAAAAGCAAACAAAATAAACTTTTGTTTTGTGATTTGATTATTTTTTAATGCTACAGCTTATTCATTTTGTTTTATTAATTTGTTGGTCCAATGGTTTTTATGTGCTGCAATTCAGAATAGGTCTCTCTCTAGCACCATGTTTTATATAGATATGGGAAATGAAATGTAAGTCTGATACAATTACGGTCGTATGCCATGCAAGACAATACTGTAAACATGACGACAGCCTGAAAAGCTGCTTAGCAAAATGATCTTAATATACAAGGCAGTGTGAAAATGTAAAAAGAATCTATAATGACAACAAAGATTAGCCATTTGCTCTCTAACCTTATTTACAGAAGCAATCAGAGGTATTCAGGTCGAGTTAATGACCCTGTCTCCAATTAATTCAATTGTCTACAAACAACACTGATGCAGTGGTTGTCTCAGAGTCTGCTACATAGTCTCTGAGGGAATACATAAGACTCCATTAAAAGTGACAATAATAATGCATTTATTACTGAAACACTATTGTATTATAAATAAATTCCTGATGTTAAATTATGCTCCACGCTTTAACAGAAATTCAATTACTGAAATAATAAAAAAGACAGTGTATTTGCCAAGTGCTTGGACTATAATTTGGCTGCTTAGTTACCAGCAGTTGGCTGTTTTGCAATTTCTTGTTCATAGAGTATTTCTTTTGAATAAACGCCAGACTTTTTCATACAAATTTCATGAACAAGTTGCAAAATGAAATTTTGAGCTTTTGAATCCAATTATGAAAGACATAACTAAATCTATTATTGAAAAAATATTCCTGAAAGCCCTTCTTGCTGTTGTTCGGCTCTGTGTAATTGAGGTAAGCACAGGTGCTGTTCATTATGGGCCATTGTGCACCATCTGAATTCTGGGAACTGAGGAATTCAGATGGTTTCAACTCTGTTTGTGTGAATAACAAACAGGCGTGATTCGGAGGTTGTTTGTACAAGCTTGCACATCGCTCTTCTGGGACTCCTAAGACACCTGCTTATCCTTTTGAAGCCAAAACAGTATCATTTATGTTCTGGCTATTCTTCCTACAATGATTTTTGCAGAAGCAACGTTATTTCCCCACTTCTCTTCCCTCGGGCTGCTATCAATGGCGGAAGTAGGAACAAAAGAAGACAAGGATAAAACAATTCTCTAGTGCGGACAAGAAGCCTTAGAGAAGCTCTTTTTGGGTTGATGAGACTCAGGCAAGGAAAACCTTGCAAGAAAAGAAGGAACTGCTTCTCATACTCAGCATCATTCCCCCTCTCAACCAGTTTCCTGTGGTAGCCTGTTAAGCATAAAATGTAATTTCATTTTTTCTCCTAGCACCAACCTGTCTTCTCTCTTTGGGGCTTGGCCATGTATTTATCTTGCTAGTGCCTCACCCATTGTCTTCAGACGTTTTACATGGAAGACATGAAGAGATGCATGCACCTTGCATCCTGCTATGGGAGTGCAAATGAAAAACTGCTGACAGTCTTCTTATTGGATCCCATAGGTACCTGCAGCCATATGGCAGCGTGTACGTGGGTCCTGGCTCTTCAAGGCATCACAGACTCTCACCTCCGCATATTTCAAAACATGCTGCCTCCACTATATATTTCTGCTGACAGTGATTATTTACTTTGCACTTCTATTTGTTGATGTATCGCTAGTACTTATCAGCAGAGATGTTATCAAAACATCTGGGGATAGAGTGTGTATGTGGAGCGCTGCAGCCAGGCAGCCCAAAGGAAGGAAACATGGAGGGGAAGTTCTTGCAGTCTCAGTGTTAAACTAAAAGGTACTTTTTTTTTTCTTTTTTCCCTGACACTGATTGCAGTGCAGCTCAAACTGCCACAGTTCAAGTACTTCTGGGAATATATCGAGCTGCCGGGAGATGCTATCAGACAACACTTTGCAGAACTCAGCAGGCACAAGAATTCCTTGAGCAGGTAAAAGATTCAGATATAATTCAGCATCTGCAATATGATTTTTCAAAACTTGCAGCAACCAAAGTGAGATGACTTATTCTTTGAATTAACCCCTGTCAAAAGCCATGTACAATTACAACAGCAGAGCTTAGTGCCACTTGAAAGTCAAGTTAAGACTTGGGAAGAGGAAATAATCCCATACAACAAACGAACAATTAAAGAAAGGCAATCACTGTCCTGAAACTTCAGTAAAAACAGGCCTACAAGAAAGAAGGCTTAGGATTTCAGTGGGCTGCAGGGCTGAGGGTTTTGCTACATTAGAAACTGGTTGGCAACACTAGAGAGGATCATATTTACACGGGATAAGCCTACAGACTTCTAAAGGGGCTTGAGCTGGCAGTGAGGGACAAAGTGGCATCCTATTCATAGTGTCTGACTTCAGTGATCAATGGCAGTATCTCCTTCAGCCAGGGAACCAGAAGGAATCTGAGTGGAAGTGGATACTTCCTTCCACATGTGGGACTAATTAGCCACACATCAGAAAAGGAAAAGGAAAAGGAGAAGTAAAAGGAGAAGGAAAAGGAAAAAGAGAAAAGGAAAAGGAAGAGGAAAAGGAAAAAAAAGTGAAGAAGGTGGCAAAGGAAGCTGAGAGCACTCATCAGTCCAAAAACTATTCAGGAACTTAAGGTGAAGGCAGTATTATCACAGCAGATTACACGTTGAATGAAGTTCAACAGCATGAGACACAAAAGGAGTTTTCTTCGGGAAGGTGGAGACCAAAATTACGACCAGGTTTTCAAGCTCCAAGTCTAACATATAGCTTAACTCCAAGAGCAACCACAAGCTACAGAGTTTGCACACAGGTACTGTTTTTCTCTGGGAGAGTGCCATGTTTTAGTACACTGGTGTCAATTATTTGGGGTTTAGGATTTCTTAGTGGTGACCATAAATGAGGCTTATTTATATTCTGCAACTTGTAAGCACACAGTAAACTAAATTCCTGGAAAAGGCTAAGTATCAGCTCTGACTTCAAGTCTCTGGGACTAGGTACAGTCCTGATTTTTGCTGTATTTCGTTCAACTTGATACACATGCACTTAGTGCAACCATCCCATCAGGCACTTGCACTTCTGTACAATAAGAGTGACTCAGGAGAAAGACATTTGCTACAGACCTTGCTCAGCTTAGTAGCTGCTGCTCCCAGGTGGGGAAGCTACTCATCATCTGAAGAAGAACAGATATTTAAGTGGGATAGGAGAGATAGAATTGCCACAGACATGTCTTTCTTCTCAGTAAAGCTGGACAACATATGAGGGGAAATAGACTTTATAACAGAATCACAGAATCACAGAATCATTA
>NW_010546972.1:0-86430 GCF_000687285.1 Phaethon lepturus
CCACTTTCCTCTATGATTTAGAAGCAGCAAGATTTGAACAAGAGGGCAAAATTATTTTAAAACACTTTAGGGATATAATCAATATAAATTAATGGATTTTTTTCCCCCAGGGAAGCACAGGCTCCACACTTCCTTCTGTCTTTTCTTGCAGCCCCAGGCCTTTTGTTCTCTGGCAAAAGCTCCCCATTGAAGTGCATGGCATTTTCTGGGCACTATATCTTCAGTATATTCTTTGCAGCAGTGTAATTTTTTTTGATAGTCACTTGAATAATCAGCAGTCAGTGTTAAAATACAGCATTGTACATTGACACCCCTAACCCCCAGGAAGCAGCAGAAGATGAAGAGGGAAGCCTGCAGTTCTTACTGGCCTCATTTTCTTTCCTTGAGAACTAGCTCTTTCTTTCCTACATACAAGTATCCCACACAGCTAAAGCCAGCCCTAGTTATCCATAGCCAGCTCTTGTTCCCATTCGTAGTACCATACAACTGGAGTACAGGGGCTGTTCAGGCTAGTAAGGGAATGACATGGGCTTCTGACGTTGTCCTAAAATTAGTTGTTTGCACAACAGCTCGCTGTGTTCCTAACCTGAACACCTCCTCAGATGTGGCAATACTTAAAAAAAGCTGTAGAGATTTTTCATTTGCAGATCCATGTTAATTTGTTAAATGTTGACTACAAGGCTAGCAAAGAAGCTGGCTGCTTTAGGTCCTACCCTTTCAATACCAGGATGTATTTTATAGATAATTTAATAAAACAGAAGAAATTAAGGAAGGAAACATAAAGCCCTATCTGAAGGAAGGAAATAGTGTTCTCTTATCACAGGTGAAACCATTTACTTTTGTTACATGTAGTTATGTTATTAAGTGCTCAGCTTTTTTAATGCTAATTCAAGCTTGCTGTTTCTTGCTGACAGCCAGCCATATGTGACCCCCTGTTCTTTATAAACATTACACACCGTGCAAGAAGATTATGTGGTTGCAGACAATGGGATTTTTTCCTTCCTGTAAAAATAAATTCTACCAGCCTGAACTACTGCCCTGTTGTCTCCTCTCTCCTTTCCTGCTCTGAACTTGCAGCATAAGAAGCTTAGATATAAAGGGTTTTTCAGTCAGGAGTGTGTCTTACTGGAGGCTTCTTCTGCTTCCTTCTAATTTCAGGCCGTTGTTTCATGCTGTCCTCTTCCAACAGTACAGCTGCTGCTACCAAAAGTTAAACTGAAAGCCCTGAGAGGTGGTAATCTCACCTAAGACCATATAATGGCTTTCAGAGGGCTTGTGGAAGCACTATCATCCTCCTTTAGTCTTTCCTACCTGGTAAGCAGGAGCACTTTTGAAGTTCTGAAAACATGCTTAATTATCTGCATTGCTGGAAAGTGTGCTTGTGGACCACTATGACAGCTTTTAATAGAATATAGTCACAAAAAGAAGCCATAGTGGCATTTTTAACCCAGGAATTTCCAGCTTTGCTTTTGGGCAAAGTGGTGCAGTTAAATGATGGCTCTGCAAGCACATACAGAGGCCTGATCAGGACAGATGCTAAAGTACCCAGTGAAAGAGGATGCTCAGAACTTCAGACAAGACGCTGCATACTAAGCAGAAGCTGACCCAGAAATCACAGGGAAAAGGCTTAGACTGAAACAAAATGGTGAAACGAGGCCAAATGGAAGCTCTCTCATACCATAGTCAATAGGTGCACTCTCAGACTCAAAGCAGAACAACTAAGGAGAGAGACAGAGAAGAAGCAGCTTTTGAGAAATAAAACTCTAAAGGCAAATTGTGGGTTTGCCATGAAAGAACCTGGGGGAGTGACTCAGATAATTACATTGCTCCTATTTCATCCATAGAGCAGCCAACCTCTAGGAACAAGGGCCACCAAATGTCCTTGAGAGCAAATGCTGTAGTTTAGCTTTAAACATGACAGCAGTTTCACTGAGGACAAGCACCACCAAGGGTCTACCACTGGCTGAAACATTGCCAAACCTTCTGAAGGTGTTCCTATTACATATACAACACACCCCGAGCCTTCACTATTTTTTTTCTGTGATGTTTGTTACTTGACCTTGGAAAAAAAAAAAACGGAGTATTTTGTGATTCAGCAGATTTAGAAGAATGAAGGCAATCTACTGGGAGAAAGGACACAAAAAGAGAAATGAATGACTGTGTAACTAAAAGGTATGAAACAGGTATCCGAGACAAGAGATGGACAAGGAAGTGCAGGAATAAAGCTAAAAAAATAAAACTTGGCTAGGAAAAGCTGAAAGTAATAGTGGAAAAAGATTTTCAAGGAATAAAGACAAATAAGAATTGTTCAAGTATATAAGAAGCAAAACATCAGAGGGCACCTAAGAGAGTACCAGGGTTATTTAGCAACAGATGAAAAAGATTGCAGAAAACTGAAGTGAAATCTTTACCAAGTATTCATAAGAAAGGTTGTAGGACTGAGGTAGGAGAGAGAATTACTTTTTCCACGATAGGGGAAAAATACTTTAAGAACTCCAGGTCACAAGTAGAAAGAATAAAGAAATTACAGTTCTGCATAGTACAGACAGCCACCCCCACAGTCACAGAATGAGGCGGGGAGGTCTCCTAAGAGTGAATTTTAAATACATTCTGTGAGAGTCAGGAGCAGGAGAAAAATTGGTGCCTATTACATTCATCCATTGCACTCATTTGTCCTACATGAGGCAAAAGTCTATATAACCTATAACTGTGAGAGCAGAGATCACCCTCAAGAAACCATTCTTATACTATTTTAGTCTCTCTGATGCTGCAAGGATCTCACAGGGAAAGACAGGTTTTGTGCGTGCACACAACAACTGACAGCAGGCCCTGCTTCATATACCGGAGCTGCTATGGGAACAACAACCAACAGCTGGATCCTTTCTCAGTGTTCGTAATTCAGGAATGGATTTCTGGATGTTACAAGGTGGACCAAGCTCATCTATGAGTAGAGTCAGTGACTTGCACTGGAAGTGTTCACCAGGCGAATAATGAGCAGAGTTCAGCTGCAAACAGAAAACCACAAGGAGCAAAGTGGGAAGGAGTGTAGCATCTCTGAGACAGGAAAAGCTTCAGGCAAAAATGATTGGAACTTCATAATCAAACTCTACCTGCTGTTCTCATTCATTTAAAAAAAAAATATTTTTTTATGAACTTAAGGACAGGATATTCACAAGGCACATAAGCACATGGCAAGAAAAGGACCTCCTCATGTGTGTCCTCTCCTTGAGAGTTACAAAGTACCATGGCTGATGTACTTTGAACAAACCTCATCTGGATGCTTGTCCCAAAGGACAAACATTGCCAAATGGTTGTCAACAGTGTGCACTCTTTGAGCTGCCTAGCCCTTACCTTGTATTCAATCTCATGCTTTTTTTTAGCTTTTAAAAACAAAATGTACGGGCATAGGGTTGGAATCAATGTATAGTAGCAGCTCAGGGAACACTGAAGTAGTAATAAATACTGTCAGTTGCTGATGCTTTCTCCTTAAAATGTTTTTGCTCAGCTTGGCTTTTCTCTCTGCCATCTCTCCATGTTTCCTGTTAGAACACAAGGTGACCTTTCCATGCTTAATTACTCCAAAAAAACCCCACAGAACATTAATGCCAAAAGTGCCCCTTGTGCATTATACTACATTTGCAGATATTTGAAATAATTTAACCTAGTCTCTTCTTTTTCAGGTTAGGGTGAATGTGGTGTGAAATAACCAAAGAAAGTAAACAAGAGAAAGGAGGATGGACAAACACATGTTGACAAATACAAGCTGAGAGATGGAGTCTGTGGGTGCATGCACAGTAAACTGTTCCCCAGCAGTTTGACTCTGGTGACTGAGTCTATTCTGAAACAGATGCTTGATGATAGGGCTTTGCCTTTACATAGCAATGTTCATGCAAGCATCTCAAGGCATCCCTCAAACAGTCACACACAGCACAGTATGGCAATCAGAAACTATCAGTATAATCATTTTACAGAAGGGAAAAATTGGTTTGTATGGTCTGGATGATTTATCCTTGTCCATCACAAAAAATCAGTGAAGAAGCTGGGAGTACAACATGGAAATCACTACTCATGAGGCTCTAATTATCATCTCTGCTCTGCAGTCTTCCCCCCTGCAGACTGCTAATGCTGCACCGTAGGAATTCCCCCGCTGCGCACCCAGGGAGAATGCACTCCCTTCATCAGGAGCGGACATCTGCCTGAAGACTGCTTGGAGCACACGTTCACTGATGCATCTTTGCTAGCCCAGACCAAAGCACCGCCTGCTCCCTTTGCTACCTGTAATTTGTGGCACATTCAGCTGAACTCTGGTACTTGAGCATTTCACTTACTGCTCGTGTGATGAGGCTGTTTCACATGACTGGCAATTTAGATGTGCTGGTGCAGGGGCAGATGATGCTTCAAACCCATTCTTGCAGGAAGAAGTGAGACTGCAAGTACCCTGAAACCCAGCTGGACACATCCTGCCTTCATGCCACACTGGAATAGGAGGAGTAGGAGCCATTGCCATGTCCCATCCATGGACACTTCCAGAGTAGATGCACTTTCCCATGATCAGGTTTCTGAGGCTTGTGTGTGCCTTGGGGCTTACAGCTAGATGAAGTGTTAGGTCACAACTCAACATGTCATGCAGAGGCCTAAGAAAATTCTTCAACAGGCTGGAAGTACAGTAAACCTCAGGCACACTTTGGAGGAGCTAAACTGTGGCAAAGAAAATGTTAAAACCTATTTCTATATGACGAGGCAGTTAAGTAGTTCAGCCAATTAGTCTGCTTGATTGGCTGACATTGCTAACACTATCATTTTGCACACAGGGTGCCTCATGCATGAATGAAGATGGTGTTTGAAGGCTTTGCTTTTTGTCAATGCTTTTATGTTTCTTTGTGGAATAAGCAAGTTTATATTAATTTCCCTAGTATTTTGACTATAAATGCTGTGGGCACCTAATAAATTAAATTACCAATTATTTAGTTACTGCTTGGTTATTTAAGATCTTAATAACAAACATATGTAGTGACCTGAACCTGAATTACAGAATTCCTGCTTTGCAGCTCAGATATCAAGATAGAATAGCTCAGTGTCACTTCACAGCCCTCTAGCCTGGCGCCCAAATGGACACAGAAGCAATTGAGATCATTCAAACAGAGATACCTCCAGGGTGCCATATGCATTTAGAGAGAACAATTGAGAAATAAGAAGAACATTTAATACAGGAGAAAAACGTCCCTTAGGCAAAGATTTCACTAGGCGCTAGAGACTTGTGGGATAGTCCCTCTCCTGCACAAATGGCACGATTCAGTCTTCAGCTCCCTATTGTGCAAGCAGCCCTAGAAGCATTTCTAAATCTGCCCTCTGACCTGCATGTAAGAATTAAGATGCTGTAATTATACAAATAATTTCTCTTGTCTTTCTCTAAAATACTACTAAGCATTTATACAACATCCTTCACTGAAGTCAGTCATGCAGACAACTGAAGACTACTCTAATCCAGAGGTATGCAATCACCATCTCTCTCTCCCAGATAACAAGATGTGTGGAAAGGACAGAGCTAGATTAGGAGTTATCCTTAGAGTTTTTATGCTGAATTCAAAATAATTAAGGTCATTTTCTCATTCCTAATGCAAATAAAGAGGTCTGCGTTTAGTTAAATCTCAGACATTTCACAGGGGAATGTCACGTGGCCTAAGTGATGTACCCAAATTCCCAGAGAATTTCTTGGGTACACTTCTACACATACAGGTGTACACAAACCTCCCCTATTTCTGCTCTGCAGTGGCTGGGTAAGAGCCTGATACAATTTGGAGACCAGTTCACAGAGGTTTGGTCTAGTACCTATCGTCCTGCAGCAGCACTACTTCTGTGAACCTCTGAGAGTGTGATGTACCATGTACCAGCTAATGACTTAGCAACCCACATGAACTACAGCGTTCCTCTCTGATTGGAAAAACAGTCTTTGAAAAACTTAGTTGTTTCATGAGAACGTAATCACAGTCCCTGACATACTCATTGGAGCCACACAGGTCCTAAAAGTGATGATTTAACCTTCAGATTATCTACAGAGGTTTAAGAATAATTAGCCTGATCCATCTTTGAGTCAGTCCATTTCTATGTTGGTAAAAGGACACTGGCTTCAGTGCCACTACCATCTTAGGACTGGAACAAGAAAGAGCTCTTGTCTAGCATAAATCTGGAATGATACTGCATTTTGGGAGGACTGGTAAGGAAAGGCATTCAGTCAGTGAGGCCAGGATTTAAATGAATCATCATAGAAGCATAGAACAGTTTTGGTTGGAAGGGGCCTTTTCAAGGTCATCTAGTCCAAACCCCCTGCAATGAGCAGGGACATCTTCAACTAGATCAGGTTGCTCGGAGCCCCCTCCAACCTGACCTTCAATGTTTCCAGGGATGGGGCACCTACCACCTCACTGGGCAACCTGTGCCAGTGTTTCACCACCCTCACTGTAAAAAATTTATTCCTTATATCTAGTCTAAATCTACCTTCTTTCAATTTAAAACCATTACCCTTTGTCCTATTGCAACAGGCCTTGCTAAGAAGCCTGTCCCCATCTTTCTTGTAGGCCCCCTTTAGGTACTGGAAGGCTGCAAGAAGGTCTCTCCAAAGCCTTCTCTTCTCTGGGTGAACAACCCCAACTCTCTCAGCCTGTCCTCACAGGAGAAGTGTTCCATCCCTCTGATAATTTTTGTGGCCTCCTCTGTACCCACTCCAACAGGTCCATGTCTTTCCTGTGCTGAGGGCTCCAGAGCTGGATGCAGAACTCCAGGTAGGATCTCACCAGAGCGGAGTTGAGGGCAGAATCACTTCCCTCTGCTCACTCTGCTGGCCATGCTGCTTTGGATGCAGCCCAGGATACCGTTGGCCTTCTGGGCTGCAAGTGCACATTGCTGGCTCATGCCCAGCTTTTCATTCACAAGTGCCCCCAATTCCTTCTTGGCAGGGCTGCTCTCCTTTCCTTCATCCCCCAGCCTGTATTGATACCAGGGGTTGCCCCTGCCCAGGTGCAGGACTGTGCGCTTGGCCTTGCTGAACCTCATGAGGTTCACGTGGGCCCACTTCTCAATCTTATCCAGGTCCCTCTGGATGGCATCCCATCCCTCAGGCGTGTCATCTGCAAACTTGCTGAGGGTGCATTTGATCCTACTGTCTATGTCACTGATGAAGATATTGAACAGTACTGGTCCCTATACAGACCCCTGAGGGACACCACTTGTCACCAATCTCCATCTAGACATGTTTAGGTCTCATGCTCTTTGAAGGGTCAGAACCCCATAGAATTGCAGAGGCAGAGAGGACCTCCAGAAATCACCTACTGCCCTCCCGCACAGGGGGACCAATGCATCTATGACACTCTTGACAGATGTTTGTCCAATCTATTCAACAGCACTCTAAGCCAGCTGAGGACTTGGTCCTTGACTTTATCTCAATCCCCAAGATAAGTGAGAAATCAGGCGTGTTTTCTGTATATACCGACGTGTCAGAGAAATTAAAAACGCGATGGATTTTCATATCAGACTGTTGAGGACTAATTACAACAGTGCTTTCCAGCAAACCAGTGATTGTAGGCTAATTTTCTGTTATGAAACAGAAACCAGGGTTAATGAGGCTAATTGTGTTTACCAGTGTTTCAAACAAAAAGGAAGCCAACTCAATTTCGAAGCTAGTTCTTTGTCAGGAACAAATTGAGGAAAATTGCTACAGTTGTATCAGCATTTCCTAAAATTGCTTAGGACCACGCTTGGGAAGCTAACACTAGAACACAAGCTAGTGGTACAGAAAATGAAGCTTATGAGACAGTAACTATATTGAGTTTCAAATGCATGCCTGTGTGACATACAGTGATGGTTGAGCTGTCAAAAGCAATGCAATAGGGAGTCATTAATAAAGTGAGTGACCCTCATTCCAGCTGTACTGAGGAGGGTACTACAAAGAAAAAATAATTAAGAAATCAAGGTATGTGGCAATATCTGTCAGACAAACAAAAGCTTCAAGTTCTGTGTCATCCATGACTGATTAATTACACAAGCTGGACTTGTAAAAAATGAATGCATTACTGCAAATTCACAAGCAGTTAGAAGTTCTTCAGAAAAAAAAAATCAGTTTAGGCTCTCTTGCTACAAGCTGATAATTCTAATAATTACTCAGAAGAGTCAAGTGACTTCAGTGACAAAAGACATAAGCAATATCTGCAGCATAGTACAAGCAGCTGCTGCTGGGGAAGCCTCATCCCTGCCAAATACACCTCAGCATTAGTGCCCCTGATATTCCCTTCCCAGTTGCTGTTGAATCCCCAGTCAGGCCAAATGGCAATGCTTTGGTTTTGCGATGTAACCAACTGGAACTAAAATGCAGCCACATTCATTTGCACTCCAGACTGGTGCCCAAATCAAGCCAGCGTGTGCTAGAAAGACTATGAAGGCTTTCCGTTGCAAAACGCGCAGGCATGATGGCTGCGGTTTCACCTTACTGCAAAATCCAGGCTGTCTTGCCCCTCTGTGAGCCCAAGGTAGAAGCATCCAGGGATTTGCAGGAGGGCCTTACTCAGCTGCAGGGGACAGCTTATGTGGGGAAAGATCTAAAGAAAATCCACATCCATACGTATGTCTGTCCAAAGAGGAGCTCCTTACGAGGACTATGAGTAAGAAAAAGATTATAGCATGCCAGACAGCAAGGACAGCAAGCAAGAAAACAGGCAAGTAGAAGAGGTCCTGTGGGGAAAATGTGGAGCTAAGGAATTAATGTGGTAATACATCAACATAAGAGAGAATAAAAAACATATGAAAAAAGGGGGAATCTAAAGATTAAGCACAAATAGGGAAACATACTGGTTAAAAAAGGCAACAAAAATGTGCACAACATTAAGGTCAGTAAAGGTCACCAAGTCCTTAGCCTATATTTCCTATCAGATAATCAGTTCTGGGAGAAAGGGGGTGAGGGGAAGAAAGGGGAGTCTCAAGACAGGAGTGGGGAGCACCTGGCCGAGATCTCAACTTTTGTAGTGAAAAATCCATTTGATGTCTTTCAGTTTAAAGTTACAGCCAGCAGCTATCCAGCTCCAGCGGCTCTGCTGATCTGGGGCCTTTTGCAGACTGTAATGTGTTCACTGGAATCGAAGTTTTGCTTTAGAAAAATGATGTCTGCAGCCCTTCTGGTTTGCCAAGATATAGCCTTCACTATGTAAATCAATGCTCTGCTGTCTTGTTGAATCTACAGCCTGAGGTATGAACATCTCCCATTCATCTTAATGGGATGTTAACCTCAAAGCCTCATTGTGACTCTCCGAATGCTAATACTATATTAAACAAGTTGTTTAACATACCAATGCTGGGTTTAAGTCACTCACATTTGTACAGGAGAAATGAATTTGGCTTTGATTTTGCATCTGAGGACCTACAGAAAAATAGTCCGAAAAAAAAAAATACCTGAATTTCTAGTTACTGGTCATCTCTGCAAATCAGTTTTATTTTGGTTTAGACATGAAAGGAGGGTCTTAGGTTTGAATGAATGCTTGTTTTCCCTATTTATCATCTCCAGGTAGGTAAATGATTCTTCTGTTTGCTTTCAGAATTCCTATTCCCTCTCCCAAAGTTGGTGTTGTGATTACTTGTGTTTACAAACATTTTGATTCACTTTTCTGGGCCA
The DNA here is from genome assembly GCF_000687285.1 of Phaethon lepturus. Taxonomy (NCBI): domain Eukaryota; kingdom Metazoa; phylum Chordata; class Aves; order Phaethontiformes; family Phaethontidae; genus Phaethon; species Phaethon lepturus. The sequence continues at coordinate 9,656 of NW_010546972.1, forward strand.
GCCACTGCCCTCTTTAGTCATGTTCTCTGCTCCTGATAAGATCTCAATAAGGACATGGAAGAGCTCAATGATGAGGCACAGTGGGACCATCAGAAGGCATCAAGCACCCTTTGTTCTCAAGTGCAGACTAACCTCGCTGCTGCATGGGCAGAGAATGCCACGAGGCACACGCCAGAGCAAGGTGCCTTGTAGTGCGCCCAAGGGGTGAAAACTCCAGGTTTCCAGAAGTGGCTGGTGGTTACCAATGCTTCCATTGTTGAGCTCTCAAGAGGAATCACCTGAAAGTTTGGAAATTGCTAATAGCCTCCCTGAAAAACCTTTGAAAGCCTCACAATTAAGTAATGATCTCTGGTCCCCAAGTTCCCCAGTAGCTCTAGGAAATTGTAGGTAAGAGTCGTACCCAGAAGTTGCAGTCAAGCCCCCACACTTTGGCCTTGAATAAAGATTTCAGTACTGGGCTTACTACCAGAAGTGAACGCACATCCATCAAAAAATAGATCAAAAGACAAATGAAACTGCCTGCTCAGATAAAGCCCTTTTCACAAAGTTACGAGGGGGAGGGGAGGACCATGCGAGAGGATTTAAAGAAATGTCTGTTGAAAGATAAAATAAGCAAGATACTGTGATGAAGAAAGTGAACAATGAAACAGAATCCAGCACAGAGAGATCAAGTGAAAGAAAACCGCATTACTATTTACAGTAAAGATCACTCATCTAACATGTATAATTAGAAATCCACACACAAAGATAAAAGTGACCAGTGAATGCTGCTGTAATCAAAAATAATACAGCATTGTATATATTTAAAAAAAAGTAACACTCTCCAAAAATAGGGATAATGGGGCTCATTAATAGAGTCTTCATCTGAACTAAACAAGTTCCCTTTATTCACATCGTCATTTTTCCTAGCCTGCCAAAAGAAACCCTCACGATAAGTCGCCACAGTGCAGCCCCCCCGCCCCACACATCTGTGCCTAGATGAAGTTTAGTTGCAGATGGGACAATGATACCCAAAGAAACGCATTCACATTTCAAAGACTTCCATTTTCACATGAGCTTGTGTTGCTTGGGCTATATCTGAAGATACAGCAGAGCACCTGGTTTTTTCCTCATTGCAAAACACTGGCTTATAACACTTCTGCACTCTATGCAGTGCACACACATCTCTTTGGCTGAAATAAAAATGTTCAGTGAACATGTGGGATGATACACTACAGTGGAAAATCTTGAAGTGCGAGGAGTAGTGAGAGGAGGTATTAACATTTCAGTAAAATTTGGAAGGCTTAAAATACCTGCTTAGGAAAGTATCCTTTTTTTTTTTTTTCTTTCTTAAAAAACAGAAGTGTGCAACAACAACCAACCAACCAAACCCAAAGAAACCAAAACAATAAAACAGCTTCCAGCACTGAAGCAAGTTCTTTTCTCTTGGTTATAATCTATTATTATTTGCATGCTAGTATCCCAAGCAGACACACAGTCAGAGGTGATTACTGCTTTGAACTTGTAGTTGGTTAGAGAATCAGACTTCCATGCAGGTAACTTGTGAGAGGGTTTGTACCTAGCCAGAGTCCCAGGAGACTCACAAAAAATTCAGCCATGAAAGCAAGCAAATCTACAAAAGGGGGCATGATCAGCTTGCAGCTATATTATCATAACACCAGAAAATTATAGCTTAGTATGTTATTTACTACTATTTCCAAATCTGATAATATACTAACAATACCTTGTCCTTAATAAGGTACTCCCAAGGGCATTCATAACTGCTGATATTGCACCATTCAATCTCTACAGAGTGAAATTATTCCGGAAAGGCCATAACCTACTGAACTGGATTGTTTCTGGTCTCTCTGGACTGTAAGCCTACCAGAAACAGTGACATCTGGAAACCTGTCTCTGAGCAACCACCAACTCTTCCTGTTATGTTACAAAGGATAATAAATATTATTACATTGCCCTAGATTTATCCTTATTATGTCTCTTAGGTGCCATTTTATTGCCACATGGAAAAACACTCATCAAGAAAATGGATGGAAAACTAAGGTAAGAGATAAAATACCTAGACTATGGATTTTAGTTTGAATTCACCCCCTATGCAGGGTTTGCAGGGGTTTTTTTGACATAAGCAGCCAAGTGTTCTGCAGATTCATGTGGGGGGCAAAGAGTGATGTCAGTGCTTAGCACGTCTGAAAAGCTAACTTAAGAAGCTAGTTCAAGCCCTACAGGATTAATATTTCAGACTTTTTTTTTTTTTAAATATCAATAAGTCTCCTCTTCTTCAGACAGTACTAATTTTAAACTAAACTTTTTTTCTATTCCTCCCAAAGTGGTAATTAAAAATTGCATAATTAGTGCAAAACAGAGGCAAACGTAAGACAGGAATTGAAGTCCAAAATGCTCCAAATATTATATTTATATATCTGTCTGTTATTAATTATACACTACACCCCAGGCACACTCTCTCATTATTATTATTCACAAGCAGCCACCCTAACAAATATTCACCAAATTGACTCCTTAAAAAAAAAAAAAAAAGAAAAAAAGAGAGAAGAGAGGGGCAAACAGACAGAATATATCAGTGAGTCAGGAAAACAGCTAATCTTGAATCAAACTTTTTTTACTGGAAACAAAAAATTGAGTTTTTTCTTTCCAAAACTGTTTACAGTATATTAGCAACTGTCAGCAGTCTTCCTCCACAATAAGCCTTTATAAACATTTTCTTCACCTCTGAAAGTCTGTGAGCCATGTATGGTGAATAAATGATAAGGATGAAGGACGGTAAGCAGTATATGAGGAAGGGCATGGCAGTTTTATGCACTCTCCTAATGGAAGGGTTCTACAGAACTGAGTAGAAAACACCTGTAGTTCCTACAGAACTGATTAGGAAACACCTGAAGTTGCGTATATGCTCCAATAAATATAACAAAATCTAAATAGCAACATATGAAGGTAATGGGACTCATACTTTTCTTACTGAAGTCAACAATAGTTTTACTACTGACATCAGTAGGAGCAGGACTAGGGCCAATAAATTACTACAGACACCCCTGAGAGAAGCATTCTCAGCAGTTGCCCATAGTGGTTTAGATGGACAGTCTTAAAAGAAGACTTTATTCTTCCAAGTAAGCTGCCCTAAAAAGTCAAATACAGTATTTCTCTGGGACAGGAAAAAAACCCACAACTCTAAGTCATTAAAATACCTATCTCCAACCAACAAAAATCAGATTCCCTTTACATTCTTCAGGCTAGGAAATATTTTAAACAGAAGAATATTTCAGTCAAATTCGCTTGTTAAAATTTTTGCATCATCATGCTGAAACATCTCCCCATGTTGTTGTGAATTTACGCAAACAATGTGAGTTTAAATCAGCATATGATCAGTCACCAAAGATGACTGTACATGATCAAGATTAGTTAAGTATTAAATACTACACAGGGAAAAATATTTCAAAGAAGATGTAAACAGACGTAGTTTCACAGCCCGTTGTTCCAAATTACCAGGAACAATCACTAACGATTGTATTTGTTCCATCTTGTCAGAATGACTTGTAGCTTATGAATTGTATTGATCTACTGGTGAGAATTAATTGTAGAACCCAGTGACTTCTGTCAAAGTAATATACTTAGCTAAAACCTTTCTGTTGTATATCTTTGTTGGTGTCTCCAAAATTAAAATTCAAAACTTAAGAAAAGCAGAACTCCCGAGGAATCTCAAAGCATCAGCTGGAACGTAACAATTCTTTCTCATTTTGTATTCTACACTAAACCCAAGGTCAGTTAGCAAAATATATTCTGTGAATAAAAGCATAATTATTGGTGTAATTTGCAGTGCCAATGAAAGAAAATAATTACTTCCTAATTAACAGTACATATGTCAAGAATTCAGTAACAAAAATAGACTTAGAAATAAAATAATAATAATTTTAAAATCTAGAAGCTTTTTATTTTCTGCTCTGAACAGAAACCACAAGTTCTGTATGTTGCCTAATTTTTTTTATAAATAATTCACTCCAAATTGTGGACGTTTTCCATAGCAGACATTTAAATCACAAGAAGGCTTAGTGCACTAAACAAGAGGAACTTCATTAATCATTCTGTATTCCTTGAAGCCAATTTTTAACTATGGCTTCTTCCTGAAGAAAATTTTTTTTTTTTTTACTTTAAAGTTCTGTATGAGAACTTTCAGTAACATCTTCTGTAGGATGTCTGAGATCTTTAGATATTTTTCTTTCAAAAAATGAGTATTTCTTAACAGAACATTTCAAAAAAATTTTTAAAACATAGCGAGATGCAATTCTAGCAAAGTTAGAGTGTCCTAATGGTGGCTGGACCCAGCTCAGAGGGTTCACTTCTCAAGTCATTGCTACACAGGGATTCCCAGTTACATCAGCAAGAGCTTAGGAGCTTAGCAGTTCAGGACAGTCAAAGAAAGCACATTGAGAGTTGAACGGAGAAAGCAGCTTATTGTGCAGAGGTAAAATCAGTCACCCAGTCTCCACCCATCCGCTCTGCTGCAAAGCAGCTTATTTTCACTGTTGTTTCTCTACATCCCCATATTGCAGTGTCTTGCTTGGAGCTCCTGATCAAGGTAGCGCTACACTCCACTATCAACAAACCACACATTCACTGAGGGACAACTTCCAAAATTAAGGCAATTCAAATCACTGGCTTTTTCAAAACTAAAAACAACAACAGAAACATAGCTGTAAAATTATGACACAAAGGACTAGTACAGGATATAGCCCTGTAAATTCTCAGATAAAGAAATATGGTCTGCCCATAATCTCCTCATAGCAAAGAGAGCGTATTTAGGGTAAAACACATAGAGCTTCTCAATTTACAGGACCTGTCCCAAAACTGACATACTTAAAAAAAAAAAGCTTTCAAGTACAGAAAAATAGTTATGCAGATGATTTCTCTGACAACTTTTGAAAAATAATATTTTCATAAATTGTTTTGTTTCAACTATCAGAGAAGTTATTTATATGTAGAGATACACAGTTTTAAAATGAAGATTTCCTGGACACCCTAACAAACAACATGAAGTTCTAGACTAATTTGATCTAATAAAAGCCACAACTTAGAGGAAGATATCATTATTACTAAGTTACAACAGAATTGTATCAGCAAACAGGTGTTATCAAAGATCATTTATCCCCATCAGGGTACACGTTAGTTAGGGCTTGCTTTCCTATCGCATGTCCTAGGGACTCCACTGATACTGAGCACCATGGGGATCTGGAACGCTATTATCGATTCCCCCATGTAGGTAAATGCTTGGGATTTTTTTCTATTTTTAGGTTCCCCACTCAACACTGTCAAAAGCTTGTATAAAGAGTGTGAAGAAACCAGACGCAACGGAAAGCACAACGTAACCATCAGTTCTGTAACAAAACACAGCTTATTTAAAACCACCCACCCAACTATACCCTAACAGATGTGACATGCCACAAAACAGGGGGAGAGTGCACACTGAGGGTCAGCTTATTACAAACTGGTCTGAGGAGGCAATGTTCCCTGGGTGAAACCACAGGGTAGCTGTGGATCACTAAAACTTTGTCTAGAGATACTGAACTCTTCAGAGAACAGACACAGCATTAGGAATAATTAACTGCATTAACATTCATGACACTGCCAAGCATTGTTCATCCCCTACTAAAATGAACTTTGGTTTTTGCCTTGATTAGTGGCCACAATCAAGGAAAACATGTCTGAAATTTGCAGACAATTTTCATGCTTGAGGAGAGAGCACTGTCTTATTCTGCAGCACAAGTGCTGTATTATCCTTCACTTCTACAGAAGAAGATGTCAGTATGAGACACACTATATGTGACAATTTAAATGCGTGCCCTAGGGCTTAAATCAGCACAGTGCCAAAGTCTAGTGATACTCGCAATCACAGACATGCTGACCTCAACTGCAAGACTCAGAAAATAGGCTACACTTCCTAAACCCTGAGCTGGACAAGGCCTCTTTATAAAAGGTCCTGGGAAGAAGCTAATTTCTTTTTTAAAATTCCATCGTCTGTCAATAACTTCTCAAAAGCTTGAAAGCAAACAGAAAATTCTCTGCCTAAATTAGTTGTCTGTCTTCTAATAAAAATTAGATTGTTTAACTATTTTTAATCGTTTCTGTTCAAACAAGGTATAATCTGTGATAATCCATAGGTGACATGCTTAGATACCATGGAGCAGAGCAAGCACAAGAAGGGAAGTCAACTGCTAAACACAATTCTACCTTCCCCAAGGGGCTTTGGGGAGTGGGGATGGATAGAGACCCATGGGTGAGGTCATCTGAGCAATGTAGCGGTGATCTTTACTGGTATTAACCACAAACTCCCTGTGATTGCAGCAGAAGCCAGGGCTGCATTCGCAGCATTTGAGTACAGAGGGACGGAGCCCCCGAGCACCAGCCCACCACAGCAACTGGTGCTCACCACTGCTGCAGTGCAGACCCACTTTTCTTGCTGGGTGTTTGCTTTGCCTGCAGAGAGCTTCTCTACCAATGTGCTATTGCAGTTAGGTATGCAATCTGGAACAGCAGCGTAACATCTCCAAACAGAGAAACAATGCTATATTGGTAGAAAAATGGCCTATAACCCTCCTCACAGCTCATTCTCCTCACAGGAGCTCTTTAAGAGTGGGATCACCACGTAGATACACAGTGTTATTAAGGTGGTACAAGCTACTTAGCACACTTACAGCTATGTAGTGACTGCAATATGCTCAAGCTATTCTTATTCAAGAACCAGGTGGTGTCTTTCCAAAGCAAAGTCTTCCTAACTCAGCCAGACATCCATGTCACACTGTCAGATGGATGTAATCAAATACCGCTCATTTTTTCTTGCATTTTGAATGGAGCTTGGATGAACTCTTCCCTGTGTTTTCCTCACATCTGTACTTGCCTGGAGCTCAGAGAAGGGATACCACCCATGTTATTTCCAATGTGCCAGTGAATGTGCCAGTATCTGAATCCCATGGCCATTCCCACTGTGGGCTCTCCCTTTCCTGCCATTTCATGGGTATTTGCGAGTGCTTGTTAAGGAATAAGATCCGGGGCCAGCAGAAGAAAATTTCTTGTCATTAATCTGCTATAGTCAGCTCCTCATCTATGAAATATGTACAACACAGGGAACCACACTGGAGAAGGGCTCTTTGCCTTTAAAACAGCATCTCTAGTAACAAAACATATAAGCATGCAAAAGTCTGTGCCCATGTTTCAACACAGAGATGAAGCCCATTTAGAACTATCCTTCAACCAGGTATTAGAGGGGTTTAGAAATCAAACTCAACAACTGGAGCTTTCTGACTGCATTCTGCTTTCCCAAATCCCCAGAGCTGTTTCTCACGTGTGTTCCCATCTCACCAGGCACTGCAGGGACTGGCATGCGATTCTGCATTCTGTAGGTTCCTCCCATGGAAACTTCTGCCATGGACCACACTTGTCCTTGGCTGCACAGCTATTTGAAATGCCTGTTACTGAGGGCTGGGTCCTACACATGCACAGTGATGCTACAAAGCCGAAGTGCTCAGCACCTTCCAGAAGTGAGGCATTACTATTCCATTATTTTAAGATACTGTTGCTGACAGGCTTGGCCACTTCCACGGGCATGCATGTCAGCTACTCCGAGACAAACAGCCTGCCTGCACTGCATTCCTTCTGTTCTTGCCAGCCTCTGTCTATCATCTGTTTTCCATTTCATTCCTTTACCTCCCATTCTTTAAAAGTATCTGTAGGGTTGAAAAGTATCCACTGGCTTCCTGGTCTCTGCTGCTGGAAGCGGAGTAATTTTTGTTACTTGTTCCAGGGAGCAAGCCAGAAGCAGCCAGCCAGGGAGAGCATCAAGCCAAGAGGTGGGGTTTTAAGTGGTTTGTAGGTTGTTTGTTTCCTTCTTGTAATATCTGCCTCTTGCCTTGAGATTTTCCAAGCGTACCCAGAGCCACTGGGCCTGGCCATGATGTGCACGGTCAAAGGCCGCTGCGAATCACTGAGCTGGGAATGACTCCCTCCTTCCTGCACTCACTGTTGCCCTGAATTCAGTTAAGAAGTTTAATTGATTTTAATTAAAATAATGCAAACTCCTGCATGACGCTCTCGATTCAGTCTAAGAATAGCTTGCTTAGATTTACTTTGCACTTGTGCGCCTAACTGATTAAACCAAAATAAGCCATCTTCATGCTAGAACCATTGCATAGGTTTTTCCTTTTAAATGCAGGCAATAACAAAGAGCATACAAAGGCATGCAGTGAGTATTAGCTTGGGCTGTGAAACACAACATTAATCTGTCACCCCCTGACCCTGCACTGTATTGCCAATACGTCAAACATCTTCACTGTGCTTAGCCCAAGCACATTCCATGCACTGTGCTCTTTGTCAATAACTGTCCAAATATTTCTCTGCCGGTAGAAGTCACAATATTTTCCTGCCCCCTCCAGCATCAGCAGAGTTTCTTAGCTCTTCATGAAAATTCAAATTAAAAATATCGACAAGTTTTCATTGCTTTTAAGTGCACACAAAAAGCAACTCCATCTGCTTTTTCCTTTCTTTACAAAGGGAATGCAATGACTGTGGATTTTTAATTCCACCTTCATCTTCAAGTCAGACTTGAAAAACTGAGAACCTGTTTTTACGCGGGTTTTAGGAGAACAATTTCAGAGCTTCTCAACAACAGCTTAACTGAATTTTGTCAGTCCTGCATGTGGACTGTTTTGTGAAAAGCTTTGGGATCCTTCAGCAGAGAAGATGCTCTGCAGATGAACAATATTTATCATTTGCACAATGCACACACAAACATAAAGCTGACAGAAAAGATCTCTTCTCTGTAAGACAGGTCACTACCTACTTCTGGAGCACAGCTGCTCACAGCTCACTCCGCACACTCTACCACCTCCTGCCAGAGTAAAAAAGCTAGCCTGGGCAGGAGGGGTGAGGTTAGCTTTCAGCATCTTTTGGCTAGAAAGGACTTTTTTTAATGTTAGTGAGCAAGAGAGTTAATAGAGAAAGGAACTGGCGTCGTATGATACTTTTGCAGTGTGGGGAAACAGGGCAGCAATGCCCTGGCAGGATCAAGCCTGGATCCCTGCGTACGAGATGCCTCAGCAAGCTACAGGTTGCAGAGGCTTGTATCTCTGGGCAGCTGAATTGCTACCTATGAATATTCAAAATTTTAAATGGCAAATAAAGGAAAGGAAGTATGAGAATATCATCAGAGTAAATTATTTGGGAAGAGAGTTTTTAATCAGTCTTTAGATACTTTTGTTGTTTTGGGGAAAGTTGAGGGAACAAGTCTGACCCATTTTGGAAGTGCAATGAAACTCCTCATTCTTCACAGCATCTTCCAAATGTAGTCCCATGTTATTTCTGGAACATTCTTCCAGAGGTATTTGGTTTTATTCCTGTTCTAGACCCCGTCCCATGACGGATGTCTGCAAAGTCATCCTGACTTCAGTGGGGCATTGGGGGGGGGGGCACCTCTGCTATTAGACTTTGCTCTGGGACAAAGACTCTAGTGAATTACTTGCTCTACTGACACTATATATAATAATTTCTAAATCAATTATGCAAGTCATTCTGTTCCACAAAGAACGTGCAATTGTAGAGACAATTTCCTTAGACCTTTAACACTCCCCTTGTAAAGGGACTGTTTCTTGAACTCTGCAGCTACTTAACTGCTCTCAGTCTTACAGTGTGTTCATGGTATTACTAACTTCAAAGAGAAGGAAATAAAGTAATGAGGGAAAAGCCACAAGGTATATTTCCCTGCACCTCTTGAGTTTTTATTTAAGCTTCTTTAACTCTAACATCCTATTTCTCTCAGGAAGCTTCTTTTTGTCTTTTTGTACTTTTTTCCCCAAACAGAAAACCTCTCACAGCAGCTCAAGTGTCTCCATCTTGCATGCTGCCCTAGAGTTTCCAGCCCAGGAATAACTTCTGACTAGCCATGATTTATCTGGCTGGTCAGAGGTTACTGTACACAGAAATGCAATTTCTTCCTCACACTCGCTCTATCCTTCTTTGGCAACTCCAGGTGTCATCAACAATCTGTTGCATGCCATTTTATGGCCTTTCCTCCAGTATTTTATTCAACCAACATCCCTTTTGCTGAGCAATGCTGCCTATAAAGGGCTAGAGCCCTTTTCTCTCTTTATATTGAATTAGTGTAACTGCTGATTTACGTACTAAAGAGTTGAAAATTCATTCACAATAGTTCTGCCCTTACAATGCTGTCAGCGTGTTGCTTCAGTTTGACATTCGAAGAAAATGTATTTTATTCCTGACTGCATTTAGGTCTGCAATGATGCTCCTCTCTGGAAATTAGTGTTAAAATTACCTGGTTTCTCCACAGATTCCCAATTTCGAGTTACATTAAATACCATTAAAGTTTTGCATTAAGCTTTCTGAGTGGCATGCTTTGATGACCCACTTGAGCCTGGCAAGTGACAATCTCAGAGTCTCCTCAATTCTGGCAAAATAAATTAATTTTCCCAGGCTCCTGATATTGTTTGAAATAGAAGGCAGGAAAACTGTATGAAATAAGTCTTTACTTTCTTTGCAAATCTGTTGCTATGCTGCTTCATCCCTTCTCCTGTTTCTTGATCAAGATCCCACAATAATCTAAATAAAAACACTCAGATCAGATTGTTACCTACCTCCATTGCTTGCTAGTTAAACCTGGTTGGGGGAAAGTCTGCAACACAGCTGAGTCTAGTACAGTCTCAGAGAAAATACATGGAATTTTCTTTCTTTTTAATTATGTTTTTAGAATATTGGCAGTGACAAGGACAAATTATTATCCTTTACTTCATCTTGTTAGGCAATGACAGTACTACTCTTTCTGCTATAAACTTTTGAAAATATTTCTATCACCAGCCTAGAGTTTTAAAGATTAAGAGGAATAGAGAAAACTAAAAGGACACAAGAGACAAAGTAGCTTTCATTAAATTATTTTAATTAGGAAAGCCTTGAGGATTTGCAGATTACATACAAGAGATTTTCACCCACAAACACTGCTACTCTACTAGCTAGAGTTTAGACCTGTGCTCCTGGAGAGAATGGGAATTTTTAGTTATCTTCAATGTGAGCACGATCAGGTTTAGTATAGCCAAAAATGCAGCACTGCTCTATGATCAAAAGGGCAGTTCAGAGTAAGGAAAAGCACTTCCACCAAAGGAAGAAGATAAAGCTTCCATTTTTCTTACTAGGTGCTCTAAGATACTCCAAAGCCTGATTTATGGAATTCAAGATTTACAGCATCCAAGAATCCTGTGTACCCAGGTACCTTTTTTTTTTTTGAGTCCTTTTTTCCCCTATTTGAAACAAAACTATGTTTGGTTACCATCTGCAGCAAATCTACATGCCAATATTCGTCAAAATAGGCGACTAGGTACACTGCTAGCTCATTTTTAAAACGCTTCCAGCTTGGGTTGCCTAGTGCTTTCACCAAAGCAGATGCACAATTACGGCTTTATAAGGCTAATTTTTAAGCACCAAGGACTGAAAATGGCCTAACAAAAAGTCGAGAATAATATCCTGTCAGCTAGAGCTAGCTGAATAAGAATGAAGGTGGCACAAAGAAGTCAGGCAGTCGGTGATTGCATTAAAGAACATGATCCTGTTACAGGAGCACATGATGGAAGAAACGGAAACAGGCTCTGAGCACTGCTAAACCACTGAAGAAACAATAGATAATTCTAGCACTGAATATTATTTTTTTAAGTATTTAAATTCAAGCAATTACTTTGCAGGCATGCTTTAATCTGACATGTAATTTGCAAAATATCTTCCAAGAAGACACATAGGAGTCTTCTCTGAGTCTCCCTAGGAAAACAACAGAGATCAACCCACATAGTATTGGGTACAATTTTGCAGTGGGTCAAAAGATCAAGCAAGAACATGAATAAATGAAATGTTGTCAAATTTATTAACTTCATAAGGTCCAACATTTACATTAACTGTTCTAACTAAAGTAATATCAATAAACATATTCAGCAATACCTTCAACAATGCATTTATTCAGAAATGTACACGAACAACTTTCTATACCAAAACCACAAAAGAATGCAATGAATTGATAGCCTGTGCTCCCATTGCATGGTCATGCTTCTACCGTGGTTATTGTGGTGTCAAGGGGGCTACAATGTCTTTTAGCAGATTAGCTGCAGACCCATACTAAACTGACTAGTATCTTTAATACTAACTCTCATAGAAACACTTGTCTAGCTTTTGTCTCTCTCCTTTCTCTCTGTTGTTTTTGGTTGTTAGCTTGAACACACGCAGCTCAGGCTGCCTGAGGAACAGAGGGCAGATCCATGCAACGCACTATCCAAACCTTTTGCTACGTTCACAGATAATAACTTCAGATTAACATTAAGCACATGATACATTGGCTCGCATTACATTACTTCAACTGTAGCATGTCACGTTATGTCAGCCAAGGTCAACATTCAATGTGACATGATATGATCTAACACGATACAGGGTTATTGCCTCCTGTGTTAGGAATCTCAGGCTAAGAAACAGAAATAGAACAAGCAGATGCACACAACAGATCACTTTATAATACTCCTGTGAAAAAGAATCATTATTAAATGTATTGCGAATTTTGCCAGTGTCCTCCTTACTGGATTCAGTTGGGCCTCCAAGCTACTACAACCTGCTTTTTTCTTTTTTCTTTTTTTTTTTTTTTAAAGTAAGACCCAAGACTTAGCGAGTCAGTCAGATTGGTACTTGGACCTCACCACAGGAGGAATTTCAAGTAATTCAGTGGACTTCACAAGCTCTCATCACTCTACTAATACTTCCTGCTCTCCTAGACTTCAGTGACCTTTGTTTCATGAATAATTTGACAGTACGGAAAGTCCCAGAGGACCTTGATTCCACTAAGCAGTGTAGGGTTTTGGCCTGCAGAGTGACAAACCATAGGAAGGAAAGGTTTAGCTGCTGTACCAGGCTCAGTATGTATCGGAGAAGGATAAAACTTTAAAAGAACTGATATATCTGCTGGAGTTTTAACTTGTTTTCACACACGGTATAGATTCCAAATTACAAGATCTGTTCCCTCCTCGGTTACACCCACAGAACTGCAACTGTGTTTTCAGGACAGAGTGAGACCAAAATTAAACTCAGCCATATGAGTTAAAGGGGCTGGTTATATTCATGCAATGCTGTTGTATGGCTATAACTTCACTGATTTTATTCTTTGTGCCTACTAGAAGCATAGCCAATATGTGCAGTGTAAGGATGCTAGTATTCAACTTTACACACACAAAAGCCAGCCAGATTCTCAGAGAATAAAGACAGGAAATTCTCATATTAGGTTAAACCTTGAGTTTTACATTAGAAGTAATAAATTCTCATAAACCACAATACAGTTATCAGTGGCCACTGATCATTTAAAATCTGGCAAAACAAAAAAATAGAGCTTCAAGAGCCCATTCTGTCTCTGATATAGCACATGGATGTATCATTTTTAGAACAAAGGCTAAGCTAATCGCAGCCGACTTCACATTTCTCTATTTTCTGTTCACCTTTGTAAACATGAAGGTAATGTTTTTCTTTTTAGTATTCTGTGACAACAGAAAACACAAGCATTATTTTATTAACCTTTAAATGCAACTTGGTTGTTCTCTTTCCATTTCAGCTATGGAGCTTTGATGTCTGAGTGACATTGGATATATCTTAAGGGCTCAAAAAAAAAAAAGTTCAATAGGCTTCATAGCCTTAACATAGAATACAGAATAGGGAGAGAAAATAAATAAATAAGTACATACACACACCTTTCCCTCTTTTGTGATTTTGAAAAGCCACAGCTGTCATTTGGTTCCTCACACTTTCCTCCAGGTAAAGATCATCTGATGAGATAGAAATGAGCATGGTAGAGTCCTTAGAATGGATGCAGAAAAGCTGATATTTTTACCTAGTCAGCTTGCATGGTAAAAAAACCAACACAACACAAAAAAAAGCTACCTCTGACACCCTTAGCTGTATCTTCAGATGTACCCAGAGAACTGTTCCCCAAACTCAGGGAACGCTGACATCAGCACTTATCTGAACCAGCTGCCTGCCATTTCTGTGTATGCTCCAGAATCCAGAAAAAAAAATTGAATCTTGAACCTTGATTTGCCAAAACTGGGTTGATTTGTGTCAAAATTGACACAAACCCAAAGCAAACTTTAATTCAGCTCAGGAAAAAAGAGAAAAAAACAATCCTTGAAGTAAAACATAAGGCACTGTTCTTTGTTTTCAGACACCTTCAGCACCACGGTACCAAACCTTAATCCTAAATCTAACCCTTTAATTACACCAAAACAACCTACCAGTACAGAAAACAGAACACGGGTTTAGACCCCTGTTGACAGCAGCCTCTTCTAACACTGTGAGCAATAAGCTGGATTCTTAACACTTTCAATATCTAAGTCCCCTACAGAAATGCTAAAAAAATTCCAAAATTTTCAATTCAGAAGTGGGATTGACCATACAACAAAAGTCAGTATGAGACACTGGTTCAGTTTTCCTGAATTCTGTGACCTATACCTTGAAGGATAATACGAGCTCTGCCATCCTAACCCTCAGCCTAGCTCCTCATATAGGTAACAGACCTATTGTTTTTGCAAAAGACCATATCAGGCATACCAACACCTGTCCTTTTAACACATGCCCTCCTTCTACAAGTTCTCTCTGGAGGGCTTTTTACACAGTGGGCTCTTTACACAGTCTTTACTAGCAAAGATAAAAATGTCTGGGGTTTTTTTGCTCAATTAACAGATCTTATGAAAACCTGCCCAAGGTTTTGAACAAATATAATATGACTTACTATTGTTTTGGATTAAGGCTTGACTAGCAGGACTGTGGAGGTGCCTCTTGGATCTTACCATAGCTAGGAGCTTTGTTGTGTTGTCTATGTTCCTGATATTCATAACAGAGCTTATGTTTAGGACATACTATTGCACCCACCTCTACAGAAAACTAGTAAATAAAAACCTGGATCATGGCCTGACAATGGTAACTCAGTTCATGTTCACAAATAGCACAAGCTCCTGAAATGGAAATAGCAGAGCGGTGTAAGCCAGGATAGCAGGTGTCACTACAGAAGTGGCAACTCACCACTTGATCTTTAAAACAAGGTTGCATCGCTTAGTTCAAGATATGAAACAGTTCAAATAAGTTTGAACTTTGGTTCATAAATGCAGGCATGAGCTTGTACCAGATTACCTGATTGCATTGACCCTCCTTTTCTTTGTTTGCATTGTGTTGAAAAAAAAATTTCCCTTAGATCCTGCCCTTATCAAAACAAATGGAGCCAAGTTACATATTGCTTGTACTACTCTGTCATTTGTCAGTCAGCAAAGGCAGAAAGCAAAGCAGCAGGGTGATGTAGTGACTATAACTAATGTTGCTAAATATCACAACTTTTTTAGCAAGTCTGGCTTCTCTCTTCAATAAACAAGAGACAGTCACTGAGCTTGGTGACAATGAAGAAAAATCTGCTTCTTTGTGGAGGTGGTGTATTTCATTGCCAGAATTATGGAAGATCCAGTATCAGTAAGGTATTCTGATTTAAGCTAAAGGCAATTCTCTCCCAAGAGCTGGTAAATTCTCAAGTACTATGTACCCAGCCAAAAGCTAATGTAAAGGACAGTTCAATTTCTTGCAAGGTATTATAGAGAGGAAATGGACATTTACATTTCAATCCCACAATAATATTCACTGCAAGTCTTTGCTTTCTTGAAAATAAACCTGACAAACACTTTTTTTTTTTCCTAAGGCTTCCACCAGATCTAAGCAGGCTATGACTTTTAAAGAACACACTGAACCTCAAGTAATGCATTGTAAAAAACTGGACTACAAAATACCATTCAGGAAAACCACAGAGCTACAAGAACTCAGATTAAAGTGTAAATGGAAAAAGATCCAGTAAAGAAAAGCTGCAACAAAGAGGCAAAAGGGACAAAAGCACTGTCCATCCAAAAGGGAAAAATCACAGTGGTCATATTGCCTGCATTGTTAATCAGGTAGGGCAGTGTCAGTGCAGAAGTGAACGTGAATATTACTGTTAAGTGCCTGCCTGTACAATTTAGCATACTTAAAATATTCAAAATCCATTTCACTTTGAATTAAGAGCATTTTTTAACCTACAGAAGGTTTCAAGAAGGAATGGAAAATCATGGTATACTTTGCCTGCAAATAGAATTTTTTGGCTCATACATCACATACCCTAAATCTCTGTATTTTCTCATCTGTCAATCTTCATTATAAAAATTCCCATTCAAGCTGAATAGCTGTCTTCCAAGACCTCATCTGCTTATGGCATTGATTCCCCAATTGAAACCAGGCCTCTGCTGGAGATGTCATCATCATCTGCATGCCAAACTGCAATGTCATATGCAAAGGATTATAACTTTAGGTAAGGAGACTGGAAGATAGTATAGATGTGTTTTTAAGGAACAGAAAATTTCTTTCAATGTAAATGCCCCAGGCGAATGGACAGTAAGTATAGAGAGATGCAGATCATATAAGCTAGTACATGCAAAAATGTACAAAATGGATCTGTTTTTCAAAACTACCACAGAAAATGAACAATCTTTAAATTAAGTCCTTGGTATAACATACCTCACTGCAGGCAAAATTTAAATTTGGGTTTTTAGATTACAGGGAGAGAAAATACAAGAAAAATAAGAGATGATGTATGATTCAGATGGAGCTACTCTTGATGTCAATTTGGATGAGATTATTGGGAAATACATAAAGATATTTTAGTCTTGTGGAAGTTGGGGTCCTGTGCTGTCTTTCTAGTCACTAATTGTGCTAAGAAATGTTGATATTGGTTTGACTGATATTTGATATAATGACCTTCAAAGCAGTAAAAAATGTTCGTAACCAAGACTGCTTAAGTAAAGGCAGCATTGTCAGAGGATATGTTGCAATGCAGTGACAACCTCTGGGTTATTTCACCTAATGAGGAACATCCCATAGCAGTAACCAGCCTGTAAAGGGTTGCAGCATTCAGAAATGTCGAGAGAACCATCTTGCTGGCCTTGAAGCGGAAAAACTGAAGCAGTGCCATGAACAAGCCTTAGATTGGTGAAAGGGGGGAGAGATGGGGGATTCCAAGAATTGGATTAGTTTTTACTGGAATCCTTTCATATCACCAGGATAGATGTATAAGCAGAAAAACAGAAATTGAGTAAACTCTGCCAAAAAGCATCCTGCCCTAGTAGCAATCTGCACAGTAAACTTGACACTCCTGCTTCATCATACATTTTCCAATTCCAGTATCATTAAATAGTAATTGTTCTGCTCTACTTCCTGTTTTGAAAAATGCTGCTTTTTGCTCTGCCTTCGTAACAGTCTCTTAAGTCATTTAAGTTTTAATACTCTCACAATGAATGGCTATGAGAGAGAACCTTGCTGAACTGTATAAATTTATTTCAGGACTTTGAAGATGCCATTATTTATATTAGTTCATAATTATTGTAGCTGTCACTTCCAACTGCCTCATAATGCCTCCATAAAGAAGGGAAGTATTAAAAGGAAAATTCTCAAAAGGATTCAAAGCTCTTATTATGGTTGCTGGATACAGCCAGCTACCACATTTAAGTGACTAAAGAAAAAGCAGAGAGCTCTTAAGAGTGTGACCGTGAATGACTTGTTCTCATGGACATCCGTGCCACAAATGAGAACAGACCATGTATCCACACCAGTGAAAGGACCTCCTTTAAAACTCAACCTACAACTCATGTAAGGTAAGGAACAGCAATAACAGTTTGCAACATCCCAGCATTTTACCTCTGCAGGATATGACTTCCTTATCCAAGTCCAAAAACGTCAAGCAAGGGCATGCAAATTCAGGTGAGGGCTATGCTTTAGTTTATAGAAAATAAAATACATTATATATTTAGAGGTGGGAAAGGGAGAGGTAGTAGGTAGTAAGAAAATGACACAATAAAAGTAAGACTAAGCAAGCAAGAGATAATTCTGATAAGGTAGGGAGGCAGGAGAAAGAGTAAGTATCCAGATGAGTAAGCAATTTTTCAGAGCCACCTTGGCGTTCAAATACTCTCTATATGCTGTGTGTTTTGTACATCTTGATGCTATAAAGCAGGCTCCCTGATCTATGGTAAATGCACTTTCCTACTGAACTCCACTGTGTACATGAAGGCATGCACTTCTTTGCTGCACTTGATGAAACAAGGTTTTCGATAAATCCAATACAGCAAAAGATCAAAGAATCAGGCACAGCAACAGGAGGGAAAATGCACCGTGTCTGCATTGCACCCTCACTACCCCTCTGGTAGCTCAGCCAGTGTTTCAGAAACATAACCAGAGTAGAAACCAGCATACCAAAAGATTCTTCACTGTCATCCCATTCAAGAAGTTTATAACCACCTTGCAGTGATGCACTGTTCATAACTATGGTGCTTTGTAGCTGTTTTCTCCAAGCAATATTGGGCAATGAGCACAGGTCAGTGTGGCTCATCTCCAGAAAGGGAGTGACCATCGGTCCACCAAGAGCAAGCTCTATGCCTAATGACACATTTACTGCTGACCTTGCCAGCAGTTTGAGCTCCCACTCACAAGTTCAACAAAGTCAAGCTGGACTTGCTGCTGAGAGGGACATTTCACTTGCTTCAGCAATGACATCCGATTGCTGGACTAACCACACGCATTTGATAGATAGGTGCCTGCTGCTCAGTTGCTCACTCCCACCCTCTCCACTTATGACTGGAGATTTTGTGGCATCCCAACCTGCAGGTTTTAATTAAAAGACAGAAAGCCCCAAAAGCCCTCTTTGGTGTGCTTCGTGCAGGGCCCCTGGCTTGTCAGTAGTGGGTCTGTAACACAAAGTTCATTCACAAGCTGCAGAGGAAGGTAAAAGATCTCCTATCACAGCTGCCCTGCAGTCAGCAGCAGGGTTGAAAACTGAAAAAGAAGACCCAGAAGTAGGACCTAAGGCTGCACAACCTGGAATAACATGTGGGTATTTGTTTGAAAGAACCTATAGACCAAAGGAAAGTGTAAGTTCAGATCACCCCAGGTATTACTTCAAATCTCAAAGGAATTAACATCAGTGCATGTGCAGAAACTCTCTGAACACCACCAGAGCATGCGATAACCCCCTCAGGAGCTTCCAGAACATGGTAATTACCTCAAAATTGGGAAAAACTGTCTTCAGCATGAAGGTTACTGACATTGTGCCACCTTATTTTCTGCAGAGTGTTTTTAAGAGCCCTTAGTAAGACTAAAAAGCTGGATCACACACTCTCACATCAGCATATTCATGCTCACCAAGACAAGGAGGAGTTGCTAAAAGCCTGCATGGTGAAAACCTCTCTGCCAAAAGGACATTCCCCCAGAGTCCCACACGTGGGGCCCCTACAGCTTCCCTTCCACCTTTCAGTCAGTCCATCTTTCCCTTAACTCCCCAATACTGTATTTAGCTGACTACAAGTTCTAGGAGATGGCTATGAAGACCAGATTTCCACAGATATAAGCAGGAGTCCCCAAACCAAACTTAGGTAATGACCAGATACCTCTAGAGTTTGGCATTCAGCAATTTGAAACACATTTCTCCAGCATCCTCACGTATTGGGTGCCAGTGTCCAGGTTTCGGCAGTGGGGGGCTGCAGGGGCAGCCTCTGTGAGGAGAGGGTGGGGCTGCCCGTGCTGGACAGGGCCGGTTCCCGCCGGTTCCCCAAAGGCCCCCACGCAGAGCAAAAGGACATTCCCCCAGAGGCTGGGAGTCCCACATGTGGGGCCCCTACAGCTTCCCTTCCACCTTTCAGTCAGTCCATCTTTCCCTTAACTCCCCAATACTGTATTTAGCTGACTACAAGTTCTAGGAGATGGCTATGAAGACCAGATTTCCACAGATATAAGCAGGAGTCCCCAAACCAAACTTAGGTAATGACCAGATACCTCTAGAGTTTGGCATTCAGCAATTTGAAACACATTTCTCCAGTATCCTCACGTATTGGGTGCCGGTGTCCAGGTTTCGGCAGCGGGGGGCTGCAGGGGCAGCCTCTGTGAGGAGAGGGTGGGGCTGCCCGTGCTGGACGGGCCCGATTCCAGCCGGTTCCCCAACGGCCCCACCACAGAGCACAGCTGAGCCCCTCAGCGAGGGTGGTGGCGCCTCCGTGTAAACATATTTAGGAGCAGGTAAAACCCCATGCCGGTGGTGAGGTGTGAGGAAAAATGTGTGAGGAACAGGCCTGCCAGCAGCCGGGTGAGAGAGGGAGGAGGAGCTCCAGGCATGGGAGCAAGGATTCCCCTACAGCCCCTGGAGACCCCACACTGGAGCAGGTGTAGCCTGAGGGACTGCAGCCTGTGGAGGTTAGTTTCTCACCAACCAACTCTATTTTAATTGGCAATAGATTAAATTAATTTTCCCCAAGTCAAGTGTGTTCTGCCTGTGAAGGTAACTGGCAAGTGATCTCCCTGTCTTTATCTCAGCCGACAAGCTTTTCCACCTTATTATTGAGAAGGGGAGTGAGAAGGTGGCTGGGTGAGTGTCTGGCAGCCAGACAGGTCAACCCACCACACAATGTTTAGTAATTCCAGGGGAAATAGTTAATATATTTCTGGGAGAAAAACATGGAGGTGTCATTATTCCCACCCAGAAATAAAATTAATTCTAATCAGTTATTCCTGGAAAACCCAGTTCTGTCAGTGGTGTTACAGCAAATGTGACCTCCCTGCATCTGTATGCTTCTTGATAAAAGTAAAACACCAAACTGAAAGAAAACAAAAGGAGCTCCTAAGCAGAGAATTCAACTAAAAATGTTGAGAAGATAAGGGTGCAAGGAAAGCCCTTGCTCTGATATTAAGAGACCTAAAATGAATTCAGTGTTCATTTTATTCCAATTTCTAATACTGTGTTTTTTCAGCAGTACCTCTAGTTGTTTCAGATATAATCTCAGCCCTGGTTTTATGACAGAAGACTGCCCCAGTAAGCAATTTTACTTGCAGAGTGACTTGAACAATGGACATCATTTGCAATAACAAGTAAAATTTAACTGCTAGAGACAAACCAGCAGAAAACACCTGCTAAAGGAATAACACAATTGTGGAAAATATATTTTTGTTCAGAAGACAGGCTGTCTAGATAAGAGTTCTTGGATGGGCAAGAATTCCATAGGCCCGACCCACGCCACTTCTTGGGTCACTGGGCATGAGAGGAGGCGATGAGGCCCCTGATCTTATGGGGCAGAAGAAATGGAATAGGAAGGGCCGGGGGTTGCAGAACAGCCTTAAAGGGAAGTGCTCACTCTCTGTGCCCTTGCTTAGGTGGAAGGTGATGGCAACTGCTACAGAGAAGAGCTGCTCTTGCTGCAGTAAAACTGCTCCCCACCTTGCTACTCCTCCCATCCCTCCTCCATGCAAGTGGGAAGGGCTGCACAAGCCAAAACAGCCGATCATCATCTCCTCATCCCCAGGCAGACCTGGCAGGCAGCTGCAGGATGACGAAGTAGGCAGTGGCCTGTTCTTCCAAGGCCTGCAGCTGGCTCTGCTGTTTGCCTCTTGGAAAGCAAGTGCAGATGCCTGAGTGTTAGCAATTAAAATGATGCAATACGTGACACGTATCAGTCAGAAATAACCTAGCAATTGGATGCTTGCATACTATCCTGCAGATAAGCCAGTGCTGATAATAGTTGAACTTTTATGTCTCTCACTGAGGTATTTGCCACAATGCTTATTTTGTTCTCTGCTCTTAAATCTGTATGTTGAGTTAGTCTTATCACTGATAGAGGGAATCCCGTGTGGACAGAGGGGATTTGCCAAATCCAATAATAATGCAACTTGTGTTTGAAGATGCATTTTTCTGGGTTTTTCTTTTTCATTAATCTTGGAAGTTATGCAATAATATTAAAAACTGAGCCATCCCAAACAGGATGGTAAGGTAGACTAGAGGAACAGGCACAACCTGGATAATCTCCTTCACAAGCTGTTTAAGAACTTGTCTCCACCACAAAGAATATTAGCACAACATTTAAACAGTATTCAGGGTTCTGACAGAAGGCAAGAAGTTCGGTGTAGTGTTCACCACAAGTTGGTTGTGATAAACTGCAGTGTGAGACACTGATAGAGACAAGAGGTCAAGCAGGTACAGCACCTGGCTGAACAGGAGAGCCAGGTGCTCTTGCAGGTAGAGCTGTGCTGCGTGACACGGGGTAGGTAGCTCTTCCTTGCAATACCAGGTGTGTCTGCACAGCACAAGGTGGAGCCAAGCAGAAAAACATGACTCAATCTCTGCACAACTTGTTCACAGCTATCTTAGATCCTAAAAACAACAGTCATGTTAACATGATGCTCCTGCCTGGGCATGGCTAATCAGCCTTCCCAAATATTGTGCAATGTAGCTGTTCCACCGCCTGTTCCACAAGAACCAGTCATACAAACAGATGTTCTCATTCCCTTATTCTGCCTTGTTGGTTTAGGTCTGAAGCACCTTCAGAGAAGGTCCACTGGAGTGTTTAAGCATGCCAGGTCCCAGCCTCAGGACTGTCAGCTGGATAACCCAAACTAAAAGGCAGCCTGGACCCCAACACCACTTGGAGAAGAAGAGGCTGAATGAGGTTTCTCAGCCTGAGTATGGTTAAAGTTACATGACCCAGAAGTTACGAAAAAGTTGAAAATTATGCAATTGTAAAAAAAAAAAAAGCATGAAAAACCTCAGATCTGCACATGAATGAACAATTATGCATCAGAGAAGCAGGTGGCTGAAGAGGTTTCTATGTGCTATATAACAAGTGCTTGATTTCTGCTAGAGTAACCCACATAAAAATAGATATAAGCTCCCTCAGGTCATATTTACTAGTGTTCCCACTTCAAATAAAACACCCACAACAGGTATTTTTGGAAACAAGTTATCTGTATGTATTTGGTGTCTTACTAGTACTCCACACTTAGAAATTTTGGCAATGCCTCCCAAACACAGTTACAGGTCTTACCCACAAAACTTCTCCTCACACATGTAAGGCTACTACTACAATGCTCAGTAGTCACATGGATTTGAATGACATATTTATATGAATTTATGTTTGTAAGAAAGGACCTTAAATGTGGAGCAGTCAGTATTTTCACACCTAATTAAATTAATTTAGAAAGGTGTATTTATGGCTAGGATTAGACTATTATTAATACAGCAGATTGGCAATGGAAGCATATCTTTTAATTATCAGGGAGCTTTTGGATAGGATTTAGTCACCATAGAACTTCTGTGATTTGATATATTGCATTCTGTCAGGGTGGTTTTTGTTTTTCTTTGCCTAGGTCAACCAACTACATACCATGCCTCTAGCAAAAAGTAGCCATTGAACTGATCACTCCTTAAATTTCCATTCCTAGTCACACTTAATAACTGTCTATCCCCAAATCCCCGTGAGGGACAGGAGAGTATCAGAGTGATATAGAGCTCACATCAATTTCTATGACATTGACTTGGGTACTGCTGGCGTTAGAAATGCTCCACTTTCAGAAGGTATGCCTACAAGCCCAGAGTGCAGTTTAGGGAATATAAGATTAATTAAGGACAATGTAGGGAATTGGGACTCTGCTTCTTATTCAGGCACATTTTGCCTTTTTTTTTTTTGTCTTTTTAATTTGACTTCAAACATAAGTATAGGATATTTTTAAAGATACAGAAAACAAGAAACCAACAAAGGGGCGTTATTGCTAGATGCAGTCAACACTTAGGCTTCAGGTGTTTCCTCAAATTCTACAAAACAGATTTTGATTAATCTAGTCACACACACACACAACTTAGATTCAGCTCTTTCCAAAAGGAAGTAAATCTACTATGCAGCTTGCAGGCAGACTTTAATGCATCTTATCAAGCCTGCTTATTAGGAGAAGTAAGTGATCCTTCCATAGTCCTGAGCAGCGGACAATGCACTTGGTTTTGAAATTAATTTTCTCCCTAATAGTTTATAAGAAATCATATTTTAATTATTTGAAGGTATCTATCAAATAAAGTAGCAACTACTGACTATCTTCTAAGATCGTAACAGTGACTGTGCTATGAAAAGGAACAGTGAGTCAAGTGTGTCCAGGAAGCACTGGACTGTCTTCAAACAAGTTCATTGGCAGCTTAAAGGCTCCTGAACATTATGATGTTAATACAGCTGTATTCGCTTGTTCACATTAATAAGCAGGTGTGTGGGAAGGTTTAACTCTCTGCATGGCGAAGTAGTTCTGCCTCTTTGTCTTCCAATGGGACATTGTTTTAGGCTCAGTTCTGAAAGGAGATCAAAGTTGGTGAAAGCCTCAGAGTAGGCATTCAGTGCCTGCTGGTGGGCTGTGCTTCCAGCTGCTGTTGCAGAGAAAAGGCATCTTGCAAAGAACTGACACTGTATTTCATCGATGTCATTCATAATCCTTTTTAACAGATTAAAATCATGGGCTGTCTGGTTTTCAAACACAGCATCATCCAATTTGCATGGTCCAGGTCCTCTTCTGCAATGAATGATGGGCTCAGTAAGTGATATTTACCAGTCCGTCATGCCACTGCACTGCAACTAATAGGCACTGAACCTTCAGAACGGCAGTGTGGAATTAATTCTCAGAAGCAATCAACATTCATTTGACTCTTTTCCTATTTTACCTCTGCATCTCTGACTCCAGTGATTTCACATCAGGATAAATAGACAAACCCTTGAGCACTCTCAGCAAACATCAAAATGTGAGCTCCTAGAAATCTATAGGGAGACTGCCAAAAGCACCAAATGGCATCCAGGAATTTAACTTTCACTGATGATCCATGATCTAGAAGTCAGCAAGCATGGGATAACTTTACTGGCATTTTCACTTTTTAAAATCTCCCCCTGTGGCCACTTACATGTGTCTACAATTTTGTATTGTAAAACCAAATGCCATTCTAAAGTGTACACCCATATAAAGGCACGCACTCGCGCATGTTACAGACTCACAACATAGATCACATGACTGTTTTCGCCCTGCAGGAGTCTCAAGGGCCTTCAACTACTGAAATTAACCCTTGTCCAGTGCGCTCAAGCCTGTAGTTTTACAGCACTCCACAGCATCTAAGAAAACATGACTATTTAGGTTCCTTAAAATACTGAGGTTTTAGAAAGACCACTTCTGAAACCGCATCATAACCATTCCTCATGACGTGACTGTATCAGGAACACATGCAATACATAACAAAGTAACCATCACAACTCTTCTGATGTCAACATCTGCCTGAAGGATCTGTGGATCCTATATTGCACTGAAAGTGACATTTATATAGATAAATTTATGTCTTTAAGTTTTGCTTGTTTGTACACACACACACACATAATATATGCACTGTACTCCCACATAAAGACTTCCCTGTAGAACCAAAATATTATGAATATAAATGCCATTTCAATGTCAGTGGAGCCAGTTGCTTCCCTGTGATATGTAATACACTGAAACTAGCCCAAGGTATTGCCTGCAGCTGCCCTGAGCAGCAGGTTTATTGCCCCAAGTACCTGCAGTACAGCCCCGATGTAGCCTAAGGTCTGGGAGTCACAAGGTGGTTGCCATCCTGCCCACAGGTAATTCCCCAAGCAGGTGGCAGGGGAGACAGGCAGTGCACTCCCCTGTGCAATACAGATACTGACATTTCCCACAGAAAGGAACTTTTGAAGCAATCTCAGAAATAATCAGTGCTTCATTTACATAATTTCAGAACACAGTTGA
Organism: Phaethon lepturus; assembly: GCF_000687285.1. Classification (NCBI taxonomy): domain Eukaryota; kingdom Metazoa; phylum Chordata; class Aves; order Phaethontiformes; family Phaethontidae; genus Phaethon; species Phaethon lepturus. The sequence continues at coordinate 35,336 of NW_010546972.1, forward strand.
GCCTGAAAGCGCTGGCTCCTTGCTCCAAGACTCCTGGCTCAGCAGTGACTTCAAGTGCTCCTGGGTTCCCCCTGCCCCATCAACTCCAGTGAACCAACAAGGAGGAGCTCAAAGCCCTGGGAGCCATAAGAAAGCAAGAAACCACAGAGCTTGGGAATTGTGGCTCCTATGCTTGCAGTTGTGTGGCATGCTGCCCAGAAGCCCTCGACGCACCCGTGGCATATGCCAGGTCTTTGGGGATCTCCAGAGGCATCCAGCATGTCAAGGCTATCCTAGAGCCACAGACCTCACAGCTCACCAGGAGCCATTAAATCAGGCATGAAGCCTGTCAGAACTCATCCCATGTCTTTGTAGAAAGTCACTAAAACTAATGCATTTGCAAAATATTTTGGTATCAATGGCTCTGCCTTTTCTGATGGAAAACTGTTTTGTCAGAAAGTTCCCAGCTAACTCCTGCCTGTAGATCCCTTAGGCAGGTTAAAAATCAGTAGAGCTGCTACACTAATGTCCAAAGTTCTTGTATAAAATTATTTAGAGAATTAATACAAACTTGTGCAAAAAAAATCAGACTTCTATTGAAACATTCAGAAGACACAACTGCCTTGTAGTGAGGTACTAGACTGGACCTGCATTTCATTCTTCAATCACATTTGTGCATTATCGGCAGTCCTGCTGCACTCTAACATTTTCCTTTTCTTTCTCCATGCTACAAGTTCTTTGAGGCAGGGTCCTTTTCCTGCTTTGGTCCTGACAAGCAGCTTGTGCAATCATGTAAGCAACAAGTTCATATCAGAAGCAACCCCGGCATTTTCTGTTTCAGAGGAGTGACCTCAGCAATATGTTTTCAGAGTGACTTTGTCCTTCAGTACCAAGAAGTTGCAAGAAAATAACACTGCCTATAAATTTAAGAGTATTTTTCATAGAAAAAATATTTTCACACAGAAAATTCTCTCATGTAAGGTTCATGGGCTCTTTTAAGGTACACTTAGAACAGGACTCAAGAGAGGGTGTTTATTTATAAAATGAAGTATAAAATTAATTCCACCAATACAATAGTTCACCCTAAAGTAAGGTGTTGCCTATTAAACATGAAATGGATGGTTTCCTGTTGTCACCATCACACTGTCATTGACTATGTTTTGCATTATCTTTATAAATGACACAGGCATTCAAGCAACATCAGGTAGGAAAATGCCCCCCTAAAATGTTTAAGTATGAGTGGGGAAGCACGTTACCCTTTTGTTCCAATGAAAGCCTTATAAAAGTCAAAGCAATTGTTTCTAAGCCATTTTTTCCATACAAGAAACATCTAATGCTTTAAGTAACATCACAGGGTATTATTGCAAAGCTTACCTAGCAAGCCCAAGCTACATAAACGAGCTGTAAAGCTTTTAATTTGTCTAAAGAGATAATTAAGATGGATCAAGCATACTCAAGTGTTACAACTCAAAGGAGTTTGGCAATTATTCCTTTGAGAAAATAGGAACTGCACTAACTAGTATCACTTTTGTCTCAAGCGATCCAACATGCAGTACCTACTGCAGCAATAATTAATTTGGCCTACGTTTTTAGAATTCTTAGAATTTTTGACTAGAATAATTACATGTTTAGAATTTTATTATTATTATATATTTAGAATTTTAGGATAATTTGTCCTTCTTTACCTAAATTCCACACAGCAAATTCTATGAACTCAAATCTATGTACATAATTACTGATTTTTTTTGTAAGCAACTTATTCATGCATATTAATTGAAATTTGACTTCTGTTTCCAACTTCCCGCTGAATTAAATTGGAATAGCATTGTTTGTTATGCTAAAGTATTCATAGTTCAAAAGTGAGATTAGTTAGTATTTTATAGCCTCAGCCACCTCCTTCAGAAAATTACTTCATGGGCAGGAAGATCGAGCTAATAAAAGCATATAGAGTTTGAAACCTACTGCAGAGTCTGAGCTAAAATGCACTGAAACGAGTTGAAGAAAATTCATTTGACTCCCAGGGTTTCAGGTTTGGACTCAGTAAATGTAAAAGATACTGTATCAGTAAAGATACTGATACCATATGATACCATAGCTTCCTATTCTTTTTAAATTTCAGGTTAGTAGCTGGATACAGTTTCTAGAGGTTTATTTTGATAAAAATCTTTTTCAATCCATTGGGACACAAAAGAGAACAGGGAATCTAATCGGCTCTGGCAGAACAGGATCCCAGCAGTTTCAGACACTCCATCGCCTGAATTTAGCTGAAGTCTCCAGCAAGACCTGAACAACCACATTCTTGCTGCCATCTGACAGAAAATTCTAGCTTGGCATCCACCTACCAGTGTTGTTCCTAGCTTTACAGTTCCCAATAGGGTCTATATTTATTTACTGTAAAGAACTGCCAACATACTAACCAGAACCTTTAAATTACATGCACAGTGTGCTTTATCACAGGCAGCAAAAGCTGCTCCAGATTTCATCCTAAATGACTGACAATCAGCACCTGCAGAAAGCTACCATCGTTATATTTTTTTCTCTTCCAACCTGATAATGAATTTTGTTTCTACTTTACATTTCAACCCCAAATTTAAATATATTTGAAAGATAAGCAGTACCCATATATTACACTGCCCATATATTTAAGCACAAGCTAGCTCCTGTCCTTATAGCCTTAATATCAAAAGATTCATTACTCTAACCATGGTTAAACAGCTGACAAGCTGCCATCACTGTGTATTGTACAGCCTGACACAGTTTTCCCGGGTCCTTCCATTCCCCCACCTGTACCTTGTGGCTGCCTCTTGTCACATCCTCACTTGAGCTTGTACACCACCTGACACTGGAGGTTATGGTCAAGAACCAGGGCTCTTTGTTACTGCTAGACTACAAAAAAAATCAAATGCATGGTGTCAGGTTGATGCACAAGCTTCTTTATCTGGAAAAGGATTTATAATTTGTTGCTATTTTCATTTTATACTGGTGGTTAAAATTTTTGTCAATGGCAAAATCTTCTTAGGAAGCAACAGCAACAGCTCAATGAAATGCTGAGTTGATTAGTCATTAGAAACCACAGAATCCCATTTGGTATGAAAAGAATACTTTTATGGATAGAAATATGGGGATCGTTCAAATCTTAGCCATAAAAAGAAACTTGGCCATATCTTGAGCGGTATCAAAACAGTTTTTTAAGGTACATAAGGATCATAGTCATAGTGTAAGTAAACACTCTACTGACTCAAAATCATACTTTTCAAATACTTAAATTGACAAAGTATTCCAAAGAGTAAGACAAAACATGCAGCTACAACACTATTGGAAAAATAAATAAAACTCCAATCATTGTAGGTAAAGCCAGTAAAAAATGCTGCTCGCTGTGATACCACATAATGAAAGGACAAGATTATACTGTGTTAGAAGAATTAGGCTTCTTAATGATTCTAAAATCTACACAGCAGCATAGGTCATACACAGCTTTCCACTGAATTTAGTGACTGGAAAATTTGATCCCCCATTTAATTTGATTTAAAGCGCTGGAACCAAAGCATTTGTGTGTGCAACTATTTCAAATCTTTTCTTTTGGTCAGTTTGCAGCACTTTTTTCAACAGTAGCTACTTCACAATTGCAATTCAGCCACCGACTTGTAAGAAGACGACATTTAATTAAAAATGCCAATATTAAAAGAGTACAAGAACAGTCCATTGAAAGTTACATTATTTGGGTCATTGGTGCCATTACAGATACTTTCCTGTTGTGTTAGAGGTTGCATGGAGCAACTTCATGCCTATACATGGAAAACACAAATCAGCCACTTCTACTGATCAATGAAAGAGGAGCAGATGTTTTCAAAGCGGCAGAAAATACAAAGGCACACATATAAATTGAGTTATCCTAGCCTACTGAGATCTATTCCGGCACTGTATGGGTTTGTTTTGTGAGAATTTGACAGCTGTTATAGTGGCCAATACACATTCACTGCTGCGGTGTCCTGGATCTGTTTTCCCGAGTGAGAATTTGACAGCTGTACAATTATTTCTAGTGCAGAACAAGGAAATGCACTGATTATTGCCTTCATCTTGCCTTATGAAATTCCATCTCAATATGATGCAACATAGCTGCTATACTTCCACATCAGCTACTTGCTGGAACTGAAATTTGGCAATGAAAACACAAAAGAAGATAGGCCTTGGGTTAACACATGCACACACAAAAAAATCTTGTTAATTATCTGAAAGACCTTTTTTTCCATCCAGGCAGAATGAGCTCAGGATGAGCTGCTTTTCTGGAAATGAGGCTCATGTGACCTCAGTCTAGTGGATTTCTCAGTGGTCTTAACGTTCCAGTTAATTTTCTGATTCCCAGCTCTTTACTGGTAATGCCCCTCAGAGACTGTTTGACCAAGAAATGCCTCCTTCCTATTCCCCATGAATTGCTTTGCATCAATTCTTGGAACAACTACCAAAGTATCTCTCAATCTCACACTCCTCCACCTCTTCTCTTTCTATCCACTCTGCTCTGTTTTCTTAATTCTTAATAGAAAAAAAAAAAAAGAAAAGAACAAAAGGAGATTTATGTATTGTTTTGTTATTAGTTTTCTGTCCTCTGCAGTGACTATTCCCTCCCTCTCTGGCACCTGCTTGGAGCCTTCCTCTCCCTCCAACTCAAGAGGAGTTGCATGTTGCAACTGGTGAAACTCTGGTGTGGTTAATGGCTGTGCCAAGGGCTCTGGAGAGAAGAATAGAAGCTGAGACTGGCAGGAAGAGGGAAGCTGGATGATTTTCAAGAAGCTGACTACCATTTTATTCATAACAGAGAAGAATTGATTACGGAGTAATCACCAGCCATGTGGCTTTTCCCAGGTCCAAAACTCCACACAAAAAATAGAACTGGGTATTTACATAGTGTTTCTAACCCACAGGTCTCATAACAAATACCATCACCCCTTCACTTAGGAGGAAAATCAAGGTGAGAAAGGTTAGATGATTTTCACACACAGTGAGGGAAGGGCAGAGCCCTGGCTAAAATCTCTGGTTCACAGTGTCACAGTGACCCCACAAGGTCCCTTCAGGGCTCCTATGCTCATGACAGCTCAGAACAGAAACTCTGTAGCATAATCATGGTAGCACAAAGCTCCAGCACAAGCTGAGTGTCTTAGCCATCACCCCACTCCTTGGTGGAACTAGCAGTCCTTCCTGACGGGCAGCCTGCAGCACAGCACTGAAATGCATGAGCCAGCTCAGACACCGGCAGCACAAATCAACAGTGAGGAAGGCGAAGCTCGCCAGGCTCCTCGCTGCACAGACTCCAGCACCTCACTGGGCTGCACTTCTTTAGTTTGACAGCTGCCGGGAGCACACACCTAAGCACTGCACTGTTGGGGCCACACTGCTGCCCACATGTCAGCTAACCAGTTTCGGGCCCATCCTGGTGAATGCACTGGCTGTAATATGGAGGTTTCCTAGATTTCCTGTCGGGAAAAGATAAGAAACTGCAACAAACAGATTTCCCAACTCACCAGGGTGACTCTTTTCTAAAGGATTATTCAGGATATGTCATCAATTTACTGCCTGCCCCTATCTGTCTTAAATTGTGCATGATTACTTTGTTTGGTTTTGCTGGCATTTGTGTTTTGTTTAAGGGTCTCTTTGTGCAATCTTTTGTGTCTGCTTTAAATAAACACTCCTGTGTGCTTGTAGCAGCATGCTTGGGTTCAGCAAGATGTCTATCACTTAATAACCAAATGAAAAGTTTAATCACCCAAAAGCTAGCTTTCAACCTGCAGTTAACAAAACAGAAAAGCTAAGGGTGTTCCATATGCATTTTTCTCTCTATTTCTTCTGTTATCACATTTGCTAGTCCAAGCAAGTTTGGTGTGCATTTGGTCCTGTAAATATCAGTTTAGCATGTGGAAACAGGCAGCATTTATTCTTACTTTGCAGTCAGGATCAGTCCAATAAAGAAAAACAATTACTCATTGCAGTCCTTCAAAAAAATAGTTGTTTTTTGTTACTAATCACTGAGAATGTATGAAACAGAAAGAACATACACTAATGGCTTGCTGAGCCCATCAACTGCAGAAAATTGGGCAAGCATATCAGAGCAAAACATGACATGGAAACCAAACAGGAAAATACAAGTCATGCCAAGGTGTCATTTTTACAAAGTGACTTTTTTAAAAAACCAGAGAGACAAGTTAATGTCCCAATATGGGACAATAAAGCTATGTTAAAAACACTTGCCATTAACAGCCATCTGCTCTCTGCAATTTGGGGGTAATTTTTATGCACAGCTGACAGTTTTGCATCATCTTTCCTCCTTCGTGAAGGATTGTCTCTGCCTCTAGTGTACAAAGCCTCTGAGAAGCAGGATCTGTCCATTACGTTGTGTCTCTCAATAAGCTTGGGCTGCTAATAAACATGCAGCATTCTGCACTGGATTTCCAAGCAGAAATCAAACATAAGATTTGGAAATATATATATGCTAATAGTATTCCAGTTCTCTCTAATAATATTCTGCTCATGTCAGCATTGCCTGTAAAAATCAAGAGGCAAAGTGTGCTCACTGCCCTTGACATATTGTGATGGTAAGAAAAATCAAGACTTGCTTTCTCACTGTTCTCTGAGTACGACAATAGATCTCTGCTTAAGCCTATCTTTCTTGATCAGAATGTCTCTGGTGTTCTTACGCCTTTTCCTCTTGTTTGAACTTGCCTCTTCAGAATATTTAGTAAATACAATTCATGTTCACAACTAAAGTAAAGCTACCTTCTTTTGTTTTATTTTTCTTAGAAGTCTTAAAAAACAGATGCACAGCAAACAGCAGGGTCACACTTCCCTCATTTGCAATCCTTGCAAAGTACACTTATGCAAGAAAAGTGCAAATAAAACTAAAATTCTATTAACATTCAAATCATACTCTGACTACCATTTCCATTCCTCAGATCTGATATATTTTTAATATACGTTAGAAATAAGACCAGAAAAAAAGAAAGTGGAGCAGCTAAAAGTGATTTGTCTCTTGCCTTATACTGCGTCCTTCGATACATAAGAAATGGTGGTCAGATTCTTCCGCCAAATCCAGATCGTTGTCTTACCAACCCACCGCCCTGTAAACACCAGGCACATTTTATACAGTATCTAACACTGGACTACACAAACCAGTCAAAACCTCTTTGCTACAGTCATGAGCTGTTGATGGAGCTACACTCAACTTGATCCTATTCCATGTTTCAAACATCCCAAAGTTAAGGGGTTGGTTTTCACGCACTTGAACAAAAAAAGAGGACCGTTTTCAGAAGTATTATTCAGGGTCAATTTACAAACATCTTCAGCTACCAAAGACAAGCCTTGATATTGGTTCATTTGGACCCACTTAAAATAAAGCTAATCCAGTGCCTTTTCCTCTCAAAGAAAACACATCTGCTTAAACAAGTCCCTTGAGTAGGAATTTAGACTTGTATGTACACACTCTAGGTCTATTTAACTGAATTTTCTTCAGCTTGTAGTCATCTACAAAATGGGATCCACATCATCATGCTGGTTTTGTTTCATCCTCTCGACTTCCTTACACTTGGGTCTGATCCAAACCCAGAAGTGTAACAATGGAAAGACGTGCAATTTTGCCTTGAACTGGCTCTAGATCAGTATCTGGATCTAGTATTTTTCTTTTGTGTAATTTCTGAACCTTGGTGCGGATGACCTAAGAGGAGGTTTCAGGAGAGAATTCTCCATGCAAACTGGGAACCTGGTGTTCAACGACTGAAGCAGACTCAGTGTTACTGCCTGTCATATCACTGAGAAGATACATTAGCTTAACTACAACTGAACTTTTCTTCAGGTAGGCTTTTTGTTTCACTGTAAAAACAGCCATTCCTGTGGTACAATCCATCACACATCTCACCTCTGAACTGCATTGTGAACTACTGCAAATGCTGCTGAACTGTGACAACAGCACTCCAATAAGGGTGCCTTTTATGAATATTTTACCCTCCTAACTCTACATTCTGCTTATAAGAATCAGCCTTACCAAGATTCAATCATTTCAGGTAAACCCTTATTCCCTTACCCCTTCACTAAGGGTTCTGCAGTAGCCAGTTTCATAGGGTGAGATGCCTCTCAGCATGACATTCTGCAGCTCCCAAGTGCTCCTAAACCACATCCACCGTTTAGTCTCCATGCTGGATTTCCTTAGCTCCTGCACTGTACATGATCCAGGATTCCCAGCACCACTGCATTCACTCTGAAGTCTGTCAAAGTTTTCACAGAATCATTAAGGTTGGAAGGGACCTTTGAGATCATCAAGTCCAACCGTTAACCCAACACCACCATGCCCCCTAAACTATGTCCCGAAGCGCCACATCCACACATTTTTTGAACGCTTCCGGTCATGGTGACTCCACCACAGAGTTCATTTTCCTCATATGGCTGAGCCTCACATGAATTCCAGTTAACGGGACTGAGCACCATTATTGTAATCACTCTGTGTGTGCTCTCACATGGCAGGCACTGAGTTATGCCATTTTCTATTTAAGAATTGCAGATGGTTTCAGCCCTAGTGCTTGCCCCCACCTAACACCAGTATAACTCACCTCCTTACCAATGGGCTGAATGCCAGTTACCTTTAGCTCATCTGAATCTCCTCTCTGTATTGTTGTGCTTGGTGTATCTACCACAGGTACGAATGCATCAATGGCATGATTTATATTTCATTTTTTTCTACCGCCTTCCCAACTCTAATTTTTTCAAATAGCTACTAAACTGACCTTAAGACCACCTTTCTCCATCTGGTTTCCCCACCTATCTTGTCTTTCCTAAATGTTATAGCTCACTTCCTACAGTTGTTTCCTTTCAAACATTTTATTTCAGAACAAAAGGAAATTTGTGCTTTGCATGTCTGTAAGCATAGAATAAATAGGAATCATGCATGTGTTTCACATTAGACTGCTATGAATATTTATTTAGTCATCCATTCTAGCAATCCATGTATCTTACTTCCTTAGGTCTCTTATTAACAATCCACTAGAACTGAAGGACTCACTTTTCACTGATGAAAATCATGTATTGTGTTTTAGTGTACCATTCAGTTCCTGCCTCCCACTCAAATCAGAAACTTCAGAAACTAGTTTTTACCAGATTTGCAGCACATAGAAAATTTCAAATATCTTTGCAAAGCACAAGATGAGGAGTACAGCTGATACAGGCAAACCATTTAGATGTTGCAAAAAGCTTATCAGCTAAGCTGTGATTCTGCAGGCTAAAACAGATCTGAAGTCCATTCAACCTAGACAGAATACCCTCTGCAGTTTCAGATAACTGACTCCTATTTAGCCCTTTTCTAGATAGAATTATAAGTGTATAAATGACTGAATCAGGTTAAAAAACTAACCTCAACCCACGTCTTCCCCACAGAATTAATCTCAGAGTATACATGTCTATTTTTCCTGAGATTTTCTTACTGTTCTCATCAGCTTCTTCCTGTGAGGCCTGCAAACACACTCCAGGAAAGAAGCTTGCCAGGATATAAGAGAAATCTCATGAGAAATTCTGTTGTCGGTTCATTTCCAGAAAAATTCTGCAGACTTAAGCATACAAGTAAACTTCTACAAATTCGGGAGACAATACCTGTGATATCTCCAACAGCAACAGTGATCACTTCCTGAAAGTTGCTCTTAATAGTCTCATTTGTCAGATGCTTCTTGGATGTGAAAATGTCATTTCCAGTCTAAGCAACAGTCGCATATCCAAAATTTAATCTAAAATAATGAATTTGTTTTGAGTTCTACAGAAGGCTACAGATAGCTCACTTGAAACTTAAAGAAAATTAGAGGAAGAAAAGCCTTTACTGTTCTTTGTTCCCTTATTTTCTTGGGAATAAAACCCAGGTGTTTGTGCGTGTGGTACAAACTGGTTGTTCTGCTTGGGCCCAAGTCTGTGGTTCCATGAACATCTCTTTAGCAACACCATTAACCTAATTAGCTGCTGTGCTAGGAAGAAGGTGTATCTCCTGAGACTATGTATGGGGACAAACAAGGGTCTTGGGACCATCCCTGTGCTAAACAGGGAGCACTTCAGCATACTCAACTGGAAACTCCATAGTACTAGTGAAAAAGGAAATGGAGAGTTCAGGAAGGCACCTGAAATCCAGGAAAGCTTTCCTCAAGACTGAAATAGAAGTTAGATATCTCTGTCTGCTTGTGATCCACAGCTCAGAATGCTGTTGCAACACCTTCCATCTCGACAAGACCTACCTGAAAAAAATAAAAAAGCCACCGACATTAAAATGGGTCATTACATAAAATCCCCAGGTAGGAACCAGAACTCACATTTCCCTAATCCTAATACCAAGACGCTATCCCTCCCCTTGTGCTCTGTTACTTTGCCTAACAAATTAGACCATACACAGACATCCTTTTCTCGATCCAGCTGCATCAGGGGTGAGGTTACTGCTCACCTCTGCCATTACTGCCCTCCCCACTATCACCACCTTGCTTCAGCTAAGATTGCAGATGATCCCCAAGACCAATAAGAAAATACTTCAACGAACAGCTCTCTTACCCTGGTCAAGAACTCTACTGACTTCCTGAGTGCACAGACAGCATGCTCAGCAGGGAGCCCAGCACTCACTGCACACTGTGTGTGCTACAAACGTCAGGCAAAGTAAGCTGCTCAGGGGAAACAGAGGAATTGCACCGCCTGCTCCTGATCACATTTGGATAAGTCCTGGGCAGGAGACTGCTCCGATTTGGAGCTTTCAGATGTTTACAGTGCATTTCAAACAACTCAGAAATGTCAGTACTAAAAACATATTCATGGAGCTGAGGCATGTCTAGGGCCAGGTGGCAACTGAGCTGGATCAGAGTTTTTTTCTTTTTAATTAAATCCAACTTTAGGCACCGACACCTGTTATAAAATCTAGTTTCAAATCACACACCTTATCTGCTATACTTGGGTAAGGTGAGAGAAATGCTTCCTTGTTCATTATTCTTAAACTATTTGGATAAAATACATGCTAAATAATTCAGGAGACTGATTTGTAAAAGATGAAATCTTTACAAATAAGAAAGGCTAGAAATAGAATTCATGGAAAACACTCCAGAGTCCCCTAGTTGTTCTGCTGTTGAGCCTCCAGTACTCTATTAATTACTACTATTCAAGGAAGAAAGGGATTTTCATTTCTGCAACAGGTACTAATCTTTCAGAACACATCCCTTGGACACACACACAACTCAGTACACCATTAGGCAAACAAACTCAACTTTTTCTATCTGTGAAACATTTTTATTGCCTTTAGTTGATTTTTGCCCAGTTGCTAGCCCTTAGCGTAATCCATCATTTTATTTTCAGTGGTCATAACACAGCATTCCCACTCATCGTAAAATTAACATCTGACCTAGTGTCCACTGAAGCCACAAGAAAGAGATCCTCCAGTTTCAGTTGGGTGTGTGTTGTGGTTTAGCCCCAGCCGGCAACTAAGCACCACGCAGCCGCTCACTCACTCCCCCTCCCGCAGTGAGACGGGGAAGAGAATTGGGAAAAAAAAAACTCGTGGGTTGAGATAAACACGGTTTAATAGGACAGAAAGAAAGAAGGGAACAACAATGATAATACCAACAAAGGAATGTACAAGAACAAGTGATGCCCAATACAGCAATTGCTCACCACCCCGTGATCGACAGCCCGTCCCTGAGCAGCGATTTCCACCCCCCGGCCAACTCCAGTTTATGTACTGGGCATGACGTTATATGGTATGGAATATCTCTTTGGCCAGTCTGGGTCAGCTGTCCCGGCTGTGTCCCCTCCCAGCTCCCCGTGCACCCCCAGCCTGCTCGCTGGAAGGCCAGCACAAGAAGCTGGACTGTCCTTGACTGCTCAGCAACAACCCAAAACATCAGCACATTATCAACAGTTTCTCATCCCAAATCCAAAACACAGTCTCACACTAGCTTCTGTGAAGAAAACCAACTCTATCCTGGCTGAAACCAGGACAGTGTGGAACCAGGCAGATAGGAAAGTTCTGTGCAGCTACTTGCTGACTAAATCCTAGAAGTCTGAAATACAGTTTACTTTGGGGGTTAATTTTATACTGAATTATAGAAGGTTAAATCCTTGACACAGTCAAAGAAAGGCAGCATATCCAGATCAACCAAGCCACAAAAAAGTTCTGATTTATGAACTATAAACTAGAGTGTCCAAAGAGTTTGCTGAATAAAGACAAAAACGCCAGCCTTTTACACTCTCGTAACTTCTTTAAAATTACTTTTTGTTGTTTTGTAGTAGGATAAGTATTGAGTTCACCAGGTCAGAATACCATATGAAGTTGCAGATCTAACCCTAACCACAGTTCACACACACATAGTTTCAGCAACTGAAAGCTGTTTGTGTGCGATTCCTGGTGAGAAATTCATCACAGCTTCGCAGGGCCCCTGCTCTTGGGTGTCTGCTTGTAACCTGGATCTTTGCAAAGTGTAGTAATCACATTTCAACAATAAAACTTCTAGAGGTAATTTGATTTTACACTGCCAGCCAGCACTTCATTGCTAATATACTTAAGATGCGTTACGTATTTGTCTGAGAACATTAGCACTCAGATAATTAACTCTTCTGCTGGGTGTCCAGTTTATGCTCTTCAGTGAAAACACACTGCTCCCACAGAGACATGCCTTGCCTATAAGCATATCTAATCCCTAAATCTCTTATGTGGTCAGTAAATTAAAATCTAGGTTGTAGTAGTTAAATGAATTCCCTTTTCTCTCTTTTTTTCTTTTTTTTTTTGGCACTTTCTAGCAAAACAGTTCTTATACAATTACTCAATGGCTGGAAAGTAGGCTTGGCAGAAGGAGCCAAGGCTCAGCATGTCTCCAGTCAAGACAAATGGCTGAATTATTGTGACGTTAGTAAACAGGTAATTCGTTTTGCATGCCATTGTTCACCACCTCAAGCTCATTACCAAAGTCTTACAACACTCTCTTTAAAAATTCGTACCTGTTTGACCTGCTACCAGCTATAGTGCATTTCAAGCACTCATGGATAAAGTGCAATCTTGTCAAACTGAAGACACCTGCTCCCAGCAGGAACACTACTTATGAACTGCCAAGTCTTTTGTTACAGTATCTTGAGACGCAATGATCTTTCCATCTGGAATAACCAGCATCAACTTGGCTGCAACCACTGTAAAGCAATCTTTGAATATTTATTACCACATAAAGTACATACAGGTATAAAAGCAGGATGTACACAAATGCAAAAAGGGAGAAGACTATGCATGATTACTTTTGCTGTTTGCCACTCAAGCTTTTGAAATTAATTTTCTTTGGAAACTGGCTCCTGGCGACAACTTTCAATTCTTTTTTGTCTACCGCCATGTCTGTCAGAGTGAAGCTCACCCCTATATGTAACTTATTTCACAGGTAACAAAATTAACCCAACATCTCTCCCCTTTCTGTTACTCTTGTGCTCAAATTTTGTCAACTGTTGCTGATCTAGGGGCAGATAATTCATGCTATGGATTAGTCAAAGTCTGTCCTTGTCTCTGCCCCAAAGTCCCTGCTGCAGCCCAATGCCATACCCAGCCAGCATAGCACACTGCTTTAGGCTGCACTCTGCCAATGCTGTTTAAAGCTGCCCCTACTTCCTTCTTCACAAGCTTTGTTGAGGAGTGTATAATGAACTATTTCTCTTTGCTTCGGTTTTTGCTTGATCTCATTTCTTCAGCTCTGCATTTTCCTGGATAGTGGACTGTGTTCCTCATTTTACCTGTAGATTAACAGTCATGTTTAATCCATTTTGTTCAAAGAAAAGCAGTAGTACTGGATAATTCTTCCCTTCTCATCTTTATTTTGTGAGGGTACAAGTGGTAATTTAAGCTAATTACGTTTTAGTACTGTGGTCATTAAAAATCCAGTAATAGCACAGTCTAGGGCTTGCATGAAGGTATCATAGAATTTAGGCTTATTTCTAGCATTTTCTTTGTTTCAGCACCTTCCACAAGGGCAATAAAAAGCCTGATCTGGAGCTCTAGTTCTCTTCAGACTTTCAAAGGCAGCTTAATTCAACAACACATTCCTTGCTATCTTCTTTGCCCTTAAGAGATGTCAATGAGCAAAGTCCATTCTGTGGCACTTAATCATATATATGCAAATGTTACATGTAGAATTTGGAGCCCACTGTGAGCCTATTTTTCTTGAGTTATTTTACAATGTGCTTTACATCAATTTTGCAGTAAACATGGGGTATGTTTCAGTAACAACCATTTTTCTCCTGATTAGCAAATTACTGTTGTTTCCAATGTTTCATTCTAACTACTACTTGCTCAGAGTCACAGGAAAACAGAGCACTTAGTCAAGACAAACTTCCCTTTATTTCCATCTCAGCAAAGCAAGGTCTAGATTACTTTTGGAAAAACAGTTTTCAGCTGACAAAATGAAAAATGTTGCATAACGGCAAACTTATAACATGGTAAGAAAGTTTTAATAGCAGGATTACCACTTTCTGTTGTAACTAGTTTAAAAGTCCTGTAAGGCTTTCTGCTAAGAACAGACAATTACATTTACAGTATTTATGTAATTTCTATTGGCTGGCTGTGTAATAATTTATGAAAGTTGTGACAGCACAGTACTTTAATACAGATTAAACTGTATTGAGAGAGGAAAACACAGCAAAATGCCAGTGCGCTATACAGAATACCAATCCTAGGATCATCTAGAATTTTAAAACAATTCAGTGTGCAAATAAAAACGGTGTTTTCCCAAACATCGGACGATCTCTCTCAAGCACGTATTCTTCTGTGTGGGTACATATTACATCTATCTCTTAACATGATATTATGTGTATTTCAGACCCCCATCATAGAGGCTTAAGAAGACACAGGCAAGTTATTCATATCATCTTCATCCAGACACAAGATATCTCCTTAATGTTATATCATTTTGTATTCAGCATGGACCATGTATCTTAAAGCTGTTATAGCTTATGCTATCTGTATGCATTTCTATTTGTAAAGCTGGGCAATCACAATGCAACTCATAGAGGAAGATGAAAATTTTAACTTTATTGTTCATGGCAGAACTGTCCAAAACAACTTCAAACAATCCATATACAGAATGACAGTGGTTGTATCAGGGTATTGCAGTACGAAAAGAGGTGAGGTTTGTCCTACTGGATCGCTAGATGACATCTCTTTTCAGTGACACTGCTCTCATCTACAAGCCTGATAGATACTGAAAATAGGTTTCTCATGGAGAATTTGTATTTAGGCCAGTAACTGGAGGATAAGTTACTTTTTTTACTTTGGTTTCAGGCTGATCAAGAATTTTGATGTCCAGGAGATCAGTAAGCAGATCGGTGAATTGGTAGAAGTAAAACACAAATGCAGCTGATAGCAAAGATTTCATATTTGTATACCTGTGGATGCACAGAAAAATGTACATGCGAGCACATAAAACCTGTAGATCTGCCTTTTGCATTTGCCAAGTCCCCATTTTAATTAACTTCAACTATAATCATATGGTAAACTAGGCATAATAACAGTAATTAAGACTTTGGCCTCTTAAAACACATCAGACACACACACAAAGGCAAAATCCAATTTGGAGAAATATATGGAGCATTCAAAGGTCAGTATTGAGATTCTATCTAGGATACCTAAATAAACAGGCAAATCAACCCTATTTAACAATGAAAGTGTTTTTCTTGAGATCTCAAGAGGATTTCCAATTATTCACAAATGGCTAACCGTGCGCTCCTTTCCCAGAATTATAAACGAGTCACCAGAAAATAGCAAGTTTGACAAAATTGTCCAACAGCCCATTAACTGTACAATTGTGCTAAATAGCCAGAGACAAGTCTAAATCTGCCAGAACCAGTGTCTCTCAAGTCTGCCAAGGGGATAGATATTTCAGCTGCAGAAATATCCATTTGCAGCTTCCCACCATCTGGACTTTGCAAACTAAGCACTGAAGTGACAGGCTGGCAAGATCCAACTCAGGAATGGCCCTCTAGTTCTTAGGAAAAAGTCTTCAGAGTTAATGATGGTTGTACTGAAAGGCAGTCAGGCTTGCTTGAGTGAGATAGGTATTTGTATTCATAAAACTATTTTATTACCTGTATACTCAAAGTCTATTTGGTATGTAATTCCAAAGATTAACCAAACATACTGTCAGTTTTAGTTGTTTTCTGTTAAACCTTCTAAGGCCAAACAGGAATTTTTCATATGTACAGGCTTACAAATAAATTCACCTCCCCCTCATCTGATTTTTAAGTTCATTCACCCAAATTACACAACATACAGATCCAAACAGATAATCTGGAAAGAGGCCTGTGAACAGTTGTATGAAGTCAGACTGGGCACATAGGGAAGACCTGAACACAGCGAGCAAGGATGTGACACAGCAGGGCAGCAAACTTTAACTTGGGTCTCAAAAAACCCAGCACGCCCATTGATGCTGTAACTCATGTAAAACTGAACAGAGTAGGTCTAGTCTGTAACACACTCCAGCTAGTAAACAAACTAAGCATAATTTTAAAAGTTAAACTTCCAAAACTCCACTGCAGCTTTTCAAAAAAGCATAACAAATTGGTCAAGTAGTCTCTGCTTCTTAAAGCATTTTTTTTTTTTTCCTACAAGTGAGGAAGGGGAAAAAACCCACCCCACAACCTTGATTTTTTTGGAAGAAAATTTAATACTACATGCTTTAAGGTAAAGCAACATATGGGAGTGAAAAAAAGGGACACAATGACTACAGCCTATATTAAGAAATATTACTATAAAGGAATTTTTACCAAAAAAAAAGTTACTAGATATTTTTAGCAATGCACTTGTTTGCTTTCCTACTATGAAGACAGGATTATGAAGCCATGCTTTTTGTATTGGCTGAATATAAATACTTCTTTAGATCAGTGTTGCACCCTTCAAGCACAGAGTTGTCTGACGCTTCTCCTTTTTGTAATACCTCTAGAGAAAACTAACATACAGAATATTGTTTTGAGGTTATGTTGCAGCAACAGGGCATACTCTGACTTGTGAGTCTGCAGATTTTTTTGTGTTCATCTAATGTAAGATGATTCATAATAAATTATGGTTCTCATATCAAAGGCTCCCAGTTGTTTTCAAACCATCAGAGAAGGAGCCATTACCATCATCAGCAGGCATGCTTAGAGTTCCTCTTTTAAGTCTTACAAATTCAACCTATTTCTTCTTGTTATCTCCTGAAAAGGCAGAGTGTCCAGACTCTTTTGAGGCTCATGCTTGACCCTGATCAATGAAACAAAAAGAAACCCCTCATTTACACCTGAAGTTTCTTCTCAAGCCATCAGAGAAGTCCTACATAGTCTCTCCAGAGCTGAATACTATAAAACACCACCACTTCTCTCTGCTCTGGAGGAGGCATACATAAAATGTATGTCAGGCTTGTAAATTCAGGCTATTTGCTATAGGAATGTCATGCCAGGTTTAATTCCCAGAGCACTACAGGTCTTAAGAGTTGCTTTTGGAGTTCTGGGGGTGTTTCTGCATTTCCATTCACTCATTTACAAACTTGGACTATTGACCATTCTTTAATCACCTAAATTCATTAACCACTTCTTTGATGATGTCTTTCTAGCTCACTAACAAAAATCTTAGATTCGTAACATTTTTAGGAACCAAACTTTTGGAAGTGGGCCATGGCCTTAAGAAGGGCTAAGCACAAGATCCTATGACAGGCACTCATACAGTGGCTCGTATATGTAGACTAATCCTTTTCCTGACTTTCAGAAACATTTCTTTATTTATTGGCAAATAAATAAAGCAGTGATTGAAAGGAACAGATACAGCCCTTTAGGGCTCTTTGGCTTCCCTCTAAAGACATATTATCAATTTCTTTAATTATCACAGTGACAGGAAAACTTGGTGAAATGTTTAAAAAGGGGAGGGAGGAAAACATGTGTTTATGTTCATTTAGGACAACTTGAAAACAGATTATTCTGAAGATGGAAAGAGAATCATTGAATATTTAAATAATTAATTCCAGAAAATCCATTAAATGAGAACCAGTGTAACATTTTTACTGATTCAGCACAACTAGCGTTCACTGATCAGCTTCTAAATTGCTATTTCTAAATTGCCACTTGCAGGAATCTTAGCATAGCACAGTGTAAATCACTAGTCAGTCATGTGCCCCGTGTACCAGACAGAGAACTAAGATACAAACAGTCTGGTGACAGCCTGGTTATGATAATTAGATAAAAAAGCATGCAAACGAACACAGAACTGCTATTATTTCCATCTCTGTGAGCAGCTCCACTGTTTATAAAGTATTAAAACCTGTACATTTGTTTTACATAGTTAAGATTTACAGCAAATCTTCTGACATTTGTCGAGCAGTAATAGCTTTCTGTAGTTGAAAAGCAGAAAGCATAATTTCTCAAGCTTCGTTGTTTTGCTAGAAGATGAGAAAATTAGAAGCAATAGTCTGGTTAAGACTGCTCTTACCAGCGTCTTATCGGAGCAACGAGGCAGGATGAGAGCATAGAGAGTCAAAACCAGGCAGTTGCACAAGGCCAAAAGTAAACGCAGCAACTTCTTAAAAGCTAGTCAACATTTCTCCATGCTTGTGTTTTTTTTTTTTTTTTTTATATGAAATGTATTTGTAAAATACCTATTTTTATTTTTTTTAATGTAAGTGATATCAGATATGTACTGCAATCTCAGCTGGGTCAAGCTGAGTAAGGTCAAAGAAGGGAGCACCTTCCAAAGACATTGCTGCTGAAAGCGCTCCAGGCAAGCAGCACTTTTTTGTCAACAATGTAACAGTTTAAAATGCATGGGTTTTGTGATGTTATGCTGACAAACAGGCAGTTGTGGTCCTTCTATATGAAACATTATTTAACCTGCATCCCAGCAAATTGCTTGTCCCCGGAGTTGCAATTTTTCACACAAGCCATAAAGGCATTTCTGAGCCTTTAAGTTCCGACCCCAATTCACATAGTACATCCTGTGGGAAAAGAAGCTGCACCTCCCCATTTTCTGCCAGGCCCCAGCTGACGATTGCTTTCTCTCTGACTGTATTCTCCCAGTATTTCGAGTTTAACATTGTGTTTTTCCATTTTGATTTCTATCACATGTTGTTTTGTTTCACTGTGTTCTGCCAAACAGTGCCCTAACTTGACAGAGCTGCTATAATCTATATATAGTTTGCATATTGATTCCTGTGGTACTTTGAGATCCTTCAGCTAGAAGGTTATCACAATATAAGGTTCCTCCATCTGTCATGTAAGGTAACCTTTAAACAAGACAGAGTTCAGTTCAGTCCAGATGTTTATCCAAACTGCTCTAAATCTCTGATGTCTGGAAATCCAGAAGGAACAGTTTTTTTGAGACACTTTCAGTGCCACTTAATACCAATTCAGACAAACTACCATATCATCCTGTCACTGTAATCACATGGGATGCTAATAACGCCTACCATTTCTGTAGAACTTTATAAAGATGAATCACCACAACACAGTCCTTTGCAGTATTATCCTCATTTTATTATTGAGGAAATGGGGTGTCTGATACTACGTTATACCACTAAGTGACCTGCTCTTTCAATCTAAAAAGAACAGCAATGAAAGATGCAGAAACTATTACTGTAACTTTCCCAGCTTTTCTTTGGTGGAACACTGTTTAAATATTTAGATCCCACAAATTCTTTTACCATCATAGCACATTGCTAAAAAAGCAGACCATAATCAAAATGACATTCCGTTTTGAGTCTGCTGTGACTTAGCAGCAGTATTTCAATTTATTGCAATTTTGATCATGGTAGAAAAGTCAGATGAATACAAAAATAAAGACATGTCACAGTTCACTCTTTTTCTCATGCAGCCTTGAATGTGTGATCCTATCATTTAGATAAGGCATCAACTTTTTGAAGCCAGAACAATTCCCAAAGAAAAAACAACAATGTATGTATTCACTATGTATGTATCACAGACTGTAACAGTCCATTATTTAATGTTTCCATGAAAGGTCTGTGGTGTTGGAAAATTTGGGGGTGGTTTTGTTTTGATGGATTGGGTTCTTTGAAATATCACAGCCTTCATGATTAACACCGTGGGTACTGAAGAACATTGGGGAAAGCACTGTATGAAAAATATTTTTGTATCTCTATCAGAAGTCTTAAGGACCTAAACCCAAAGGATGCTGTGTTAACTTCACTAGTCACAGAAGCCAGAAAGAACAAACCAAGAAAAGTGTTCAGCACCATCTTGGACTCACTTCCAACTGAACATTTATATGTCAAATAAACCTAACTGTATACAACCAGAAAAAAAGATTTCTACAGTAAAATAGGCTCTGCAGAATTAAATACCAGTTTGGCCCTGTTTCACATTCAGCCGAGTCATCTAAGGAGAAATTATAGAAGAAGAACCTGCCATAATTCCACTTCCGACTCCCAGGAGTCACAGCCTAGGACTTATCCCAAGATATTTCAGTGCTGGTTTCATGCTAACTGCACTCTGAATTGTGAAAGACACAAATGTTTCCCCACCAACAAAGCGTGACTTCTTGTCAAACACTGATGGAACCATCGTGGTTCCATGATTATTGTTGCAGAGTTGTGATTTTCTGATGAAAGACTCTCAAGTCAAGATTGTTTTGAGATTTTACCTTCTGGAAGAAAACAATTTACAAGAAATGGGTCCCCACATCCCAGTTCTGCCCTCTGCAGCAAACTGGAGAGGCACCAGAAGGGACTTTCATTGTACCAGTTCTGTACCTGGACAAAGAAATTAGTGTCATGTCTTATATACCTAAAGGTAAGTGAAAAGAAATTGCAGGTCCATCTGGATTTTATAAAAAAATCATAATTCAGAATTAATTCACATGATAGTTAATCAATAAGAATAACTAAATTACTGAACAGAATATTGTACCACACTGTGTTCAAAAAAAGCATTAAGTATAATTACTAAAGCAGCAAGTAATATAAGATTTTCCACAAGATGCTTCTGTTTCAAATATATTCACCACTTTTGTAGTAGCAACTCTGAGACCAAAACACAGCAAAAGCAGGGTAGCCCTAGCTTCATCAAAGTGTCTGGCCCACCTTCGCACTTCAATAGTCATAGCAAGAATAGCTTCCCCCCCCCCCCCCTTTAACTTGAATTTGTGGAAGACAGGCCTTATCAAAATTGGGCACTCCCACACTAAAACTTGTATTTTGTGTATTCTCTTCCTTTGTATGTGCAAAGATGTTGCTATGCATAATTAGTAAAGGAAGCCTAGGTCAATTCTAGACATCAAAAGAGAAGTGGAAAAGTCAAAGGTGGCAAGATGGGCAAGACAGAACTTGGTATCTCATTGGCAGGATTATGTGATACAGTGGCCTATGGCAGCAAAGGCCTAGATTCCATCAAGGAGTCTAGTCTAGTTGTTCCTAGTTTACATCCCTGTGATAAAACACTGATGTTGGTAGTACAACAAATTACAGAGGGGGACTGAAAAGGGCTGGGAGGGGAAGAGTACAAGGATACTTAAATATTATTCTCTCCAAACCTTTATTCTTTTCATCACCAAACAGTTGCATCTTTTGCTTTCTACTCAGCGTGTGACACAAAGGAACTAGACATGAACAACAATTTTCAAATAACCACAGCTAATAGCTATATTAATCCTTCAAGATTTATCTGCATGTACACATACTGCTGGTTCCAGGAAAGTACTGGGAGCTTTGAAGAATCACAATAGGTTGAAGATAAGCCTTGCAGACTCTCCAATTCTAGTAGACAAATAAGAAAGGATTTTCCCTGTTAAATTCCTAGATAACTAGGAATTAATCCACAGTAATGTTTGTTCCTGCTTTCTAGCCTGAATCAGATCATGACAAACTATAGTTAACCCTATGGAGTCCCACTGTTGGGGATCTTCACAGAGTTACACAGCAAACAGATGCATCATTGCAATATTACTCTAAGACCGAGGAGGAGACCAGGCTCCCCAGCTCCATTTTCATTAGGAGTCATTAAAGTGCCTAGAGGGGTTAGCTTTAGACAACTGTGCGAACATGACAGCAGAGAGTTTCATCTCGTCAAATACCTTTACACTCACCTCACCACCAAACAGGAAAATGAGTACCTCTCAGTTCCTTTTCTGTTCTGGAAGAGTTACCAAAAATCAGTCTATGTACAGGGAAAAAAGAGCCTTGCAAACACAGAGCAAAGCAAACCCTCAGATGCTGCATATGGTGGTATGTTAACTTTGATGTCAATTCTTTGTGGCAGGACACATCCTCATGTGTAATGTACTTTCTAGGCACAACACTAAAACTGGCCAGGGGTATTATTTCAATTTCTAGAGAGGGCAGTTGATATAGATGAGAGTCAGTGCTCTTAGCAGAAGGAGACAGCAGCGCTGACCCACACAATTTAACAAGGGTATGTGCACATGCAGGATAATTCTGGTAATTCACATCAAAGTTACAAGCACAAAGAGGTGTGGAACTGGGCAGATGATGGTAACTGAACATGAAGACTACAGCAGAACATTTTCATAGTGTCTTTGAAGACATTAGAGTAAGAGGCTTTAAATACATGGATGGTGAGGTAGCTCCTATTTTAATCACCCTCCCAAGGATTCTACAGTCCATATCTGAAGCCAAGTTTCAAATCTGCTACAGCCTAGATTGGGTTGCATTAGACAAAAATGCCTTCTATCCACAACTAGTGTAATGTTGCGTACCATTCAGCTTCCTAGAAGGTATGGCACTTGAATTTCATAGGCTGAACCTGTGTCACTGTCACAAAATGTACTGCCATTTCCTCACAGCACGAGCAATGTTTTTTTAGTTTTGATCTTCCACACTATTATGAAGGAAGATGAGTTAGGCATTCAAAATTGTGTCATTTCTTAGTTTCAACCAACAAAAGATAACCTGTAGAGAAGTATTATGGATCCTTTGCACAAGAAAAGGGTACTGTTCGCTTTCCTTCTGCAAAAAGATTTAGTATGTATGATACAGTCCCTGATACAGATATAGAGGACACACATGGGCCTCATTTTCCAATGCAATGGGCAAATCTAAAGATGCAGTCTGATATCATTGCCGAGATAGGCAGCAGTTACTGGACAGCAGCCAGGCAGATAAAGCTACAGCATTATCCAAAGCAATATTGGTAGTGTCCTTCTGGAACAGTGACTTTACCTACCGCCAGCAGGGAAACACAGTAGATTGAATACCTTTCTAGCTGCTTCATGCACTGGAAGGGTGCTCTAATTGTGTAGCTGTGAACCCTCCATGAAAAGGGAATCCCTAGGCAGAGAAAACCAATACAACATATATTGGACACCTGCTTTCATCTCTTCCTTGGCTGATTGGGCTTATTGTGGGCGGTCATGTGAGCATCTTTCCATCCCCTCTGTCTCTGGCCACTGCCTACACTTGGTCCTCTTGCAGACTCGAATTTAAACACCCAGCGATGAGGCGCAGCAGCAGTTGCACTGTGTCTTTGCTGGAAGATGATCTTTATGAGAGTGCACCCTGATGATACAAGTGTCATGGACTCTTCCTTGAGAGAAGCTGGAGATCTGACTTGATGTTTTAATGAAAAAGCATTTGAAAAAGTTTAATAATATTTAATGTAGTTAGATTTTTTAAAAAATCCTCGCTCTTCTCTCAGTATTTTCTAGAACTAGTTCTCTTACTATTTTGATTTCTCCCACTGTTTTGTTATTGCTCTGTTGGCTTTTTATCTTGCTGGAACAAATTTAAGACTCTTTATTTAATTACTGTTATTAATATTCACATATTAATGCAACACATTATTATTCATGTTAATAACAATGTCTCTCTTCTAACAGTCTTACTTCAGAGAACGAAGATCCTAAGGAAATTAGAATGACATTGTTAGAAGTCAAAACATAACTTGATTTGTTTCCAGCTATTTTGGACCTTCGCAGGTCCAACAGCATTACATGTATTTGAACAGGAGTAGAAATGATGCACAGTTTTCTCAATACCCATTAACTGCTCTTCCTTCCCAAGTTGCCAGTATGGCATTTCAGAGAGCCATTCTCCAAGTCCATGCTTCTACCTTCAAACAGACCTTAGACTTTGGAAGTCTGGGAACAGAGTGGATTAAAATACAAGGAGAAAAACTGACTCAGAACCAAAAGGGAGAAGCCATGTTTAAAGTGAACGGAGAAAGAGCAAGCCAGTCTGACAAAGGTGTCAAACAAGCCCTGCCTTACATTTACGTCGTAGAAAAGGAGAACGTTTACCTTAAAAAGAGTGTGGGAAGGTCTTGCTTTTAATTTTCGGTTTCCCAATCACACTGGAAACCCGGGAACTGGCCACCACATCCCATAGAACAGGAAGATGCTGCCACCTACAGGTGTGAGTGCCAGGAAGGCACTAAATCACAACTGCTGGGTCCCCATTACGGGCAGAAATAACACCGCAGTTGGAAAGGCCAGAAACCCATAGTTACATGGTACTTGCCACAGTGACCCTTCATCCTGTTTCTTAACCTTCTTTCATTATTCTTGTTGTTCAGAGAATAATACAGGCACATAAACCAGTGCCTTCTACACAGAAAAAAAAAAATAAGAGGTCTTGCTTTGTAGCCTTTAAGAGTGTAAGGATCCACTGCAGGAAATACAAGGTCTCTTTGAATCCTCATGGCACAACACTTCCACTCCCATGATGCAAAGATTAAAATAAGTTATCCTTGTAGATAGGTCCACAAATTCTGATCTAAGACCATCATGTCAACATTCAGAGAGGTCAAAATACCTCACACACCTGTGCTTTTGCCTTGCAAGTTACGGAAATTTGCATTTTTAGCTTTATGATGTTTATTCACAGAATCATTAAGGTTGGAAAATACCTTTAAGATCATCAAGTCCAACCATCAACCCAACACCATCATGCCCACTAAACCATGTCCTGAAGCGCCACATCCACAAGTTTTTTTGAACACTTCCAGCAATGGTGACTCCACCACCTCCCTGGGCAACCTGTTCCAATGCTTGACCACTCTCTCAGTAAAGACATTTTTCCTAATATCTAGTTTAAACCTCCCGGGCACAACTTGAGGCCATTTCCTCTTGTCCTATCACTAGTTACCTGGGAGAAGAGACCAACAACCACCTCAACACAACCTCCTTTCAGGTAGTTGTAGAGCGCGATGAAGTCTCCCCTCCCTTATTCTTAGTTCTATGGCAGGTTTATGAGTATAGTTCTTTACAGAAAGAGCTCAAGAAAGGGTAAACTGAGAAAATATTTTAGAAGAAGCTTGAACCAATACAGAAAGCTTGGCAAGCTTGAAGAGGAAAGTAGTCCATTACCACAGTTCACACAGAATCAGGGGTTTGGCATGTAGCTACTATACTGAGGGAACACATTTGGAAGGACTCCATTTTACAGAGCTCTCAGTGAAATATGGAAAGTCTCACCTCTTGCATCCAGATAGTTTACAAATTTATATTCCCATGGCCATGCAATACTAGTAGTAAATACAAAACCAAAGAAAACAGAAAGTCTTGGGAAGGGGGGGAATGGTTCTTTTTATGAGAGCCTTTTTCTCTGAACAGTGTGTTTGACTTTTTTTTTTTAATCAGAGTGCAAATACTGTATTGTGTTTAATAATACTCCCACCAGCATGCCAACCAGCACAACTTTTTGACTAGGGACACAGCAAACAGAATGTCTGCCAAACTTCACTCCCTGAAGGCATTAGGGGGTCTCTTGAAAGTAACTGTGCTTTGAACTTCCCTGACTCCTGTGAGTTCTGTCTGATTAATTGATGCTTTACATAACACTAGCCACCATCACCACAGTGAAAGAAAATAATCTACAAATGCAGAGGGCATCTCCTTCCCACATTGCCTGTTTCAAACTAACACAGCCAAATTACTCTGTTCTCGGTAACTAGTGATTGGGTTAGGACAGCCACTGCAGCTTGGTCTGCTGCAACAGCCACATCTTCTACTCCAAGTCTTCATTTTAAGAAGCAAACAAACCCAGTCCTGGCCCTAATTTTTATGGAGGCAGAGAGACTCCTAAGGCTGAATGAGAACTAGCTGCAAAGGCAACCAGCACTTTACAAGCACTCCAGAGACTAACAGCATTATCGGCACTCCTGCAGGGAGATGGACGTGTGGAACGGTTTGTCTGCCTGCATGCTGAGCTGGGCAAGCAGCAGCCAGCTCTACTCCAAATCCTACAGATGCTTAGAGCATCCTGTAGATGCTCCCCATGGGTGCAGCCCTCGGACGACGTGCACAAATGCCAGGACATCAGTTGTGCATCAGTTTGCAACATGCTCACCTTGTGTTTACTCACTTCAGCTTTTGCAGTGCTGAACTGAAACAACATTCAATAAAACACATTTCTTGTCCCAAGTGTGCTTCTCTGTACACTGGTTATAAAAATATCTGACACCAGTGGACAACTGCCACCCACGTGCAGCACACTAGGGATCTCCATAGCTGAAAGCATGTCATGCACGAACTTGAACAAAGCACTAAGGCTTGTTTCTAGTGGCTATAATTTTTTTACACCTTCTGTAACAGACACAGAAGACTACCTAAAATATATTCGTGCCAGTGGGCTACACATGCAAATTACACCTTGCTGGGCAAAGAGATTAAGCTTACAGGAACTGTGGGGTTTTTTTGTACTCATACACAACCTTTATCTCACTGCATTTATCAAGATCCAGACAAATTCACCAGTTCTATTAATACACTAGCAAGGTGAATATATGCACTGTAGTAGGAGAAAAAAATCAGACACTTTGCCGATTCTCAAACTAATTACTGATGGGTGAACTCTGGCTTGAGTGAAGGTGCCAGTTATATCGGCATCAAGTCAAAGAAGAATCAGGCTTGATGCATAGAAATAAAACACACTAAAATTTAGGATAACAAATACTGCTTTTAAAAAAATATTGGCGATAGTTTTCTTAATTTAAACTCACCTATACTGTGTTGGAACAAAACAGCAGCTTGCACATCAGCAATGCTGAAAACAGCTTACAGATTTGGGTAAGAAAATTCCTACTTGGATGCCATTCTCCTCATCTTGTCCAGCTGAGCAGAGCTGGAAAGTAGCTTTGCAAATGAAATGCAAGAAAGTGAATCAATTCATCTCAGCAAATATAAAAATACAACACTATTATATTGGTCAGATTTTCCCCCATATGCAACAAGCAATACATTTTATTTTCAATCTACAGGATTTATTTCCAATTATGGAAGACAAAATTAAAAAATACAGGTCCTGATATTGCAAGCAGCTCTATGCAGACAGACCAGTGTGTCAGCATGAGTCTCCTGCCAGAGTGACAGTTAAGAAGTCTGACAGAAAGAGTAAAACCAGCTTTGACTTATTAGTCTGAGCTGGGATGCCTGGGAGAAGACCATCGCAAAAGACATCCCTGTAAATTCACCTAGGTTTACATCTGCAGCAAAATAAAACACTCCCCTGCAAAAATACAGACTCTCCCCACTCCCCCAAAGAAGATGCTCCCATTTCTACACACACTGAATATGCAAACAGACATAAGAATTCACCCTTGGTCCAATTCACTGTTGTACACCACTGAGTGCTTTCATCCTTTACAACCAGTTGTAGAAAGAAAACAGCCTCCCTTGCTTCTTATGGAAACTACTGTAGACAAAAATAAATTCCTCTTGATCCCAGCAGCCAGCCAGTCAAACCTCCAAAAAGCTTAACCATTCTTCCTTTGTAAGTTCAGTGAGAAACACTAAAATATCAAAATCTCTTTATTCTATCATTTAGTACCATTTAATAATATGGGACCCTCTAAGTGTTGTTATTGTACTAAAACATGGCATCAGCATTTTTCCATGTAGTGATGTCTGATCACTAAGAGCTTACCACTCATCCCCAACACAGCAGCAAACTGGATGCTTCATCATGACTTTCCAAGATTCAGTCTCCCCCTTACAGTCTGGCATCTTCTGAAGTACAAGTCAGACTGACAATTAAGATCAGAAAACATCTATTCATCAAAACTTTAGAAATGCCATTAGGGAGTCTCAGCAGATAGTGAAGTTATTTTGAGAAGCAAAACCCAACCCAACCCTAAACTTTATGGAAGAGGCCACAGGAGTTGGGTGAGATCTACAAGCAGAGACAGCCCTGGACTTCAAAAAGCACTGCAACAGGCCACAACACACACCAACACACAGCATTAACCTCACATCTGTGGGAAGATGCACAGATGCACACACGCAAAACTTGCCAGGCAGGAGCTATCTCAGCTCTGAAAACTACCAGGATACATTCAGGGAGGCTGCACCCAAGGCTAAACAGCAGCAGCTTAGAGCTACTGGTGCTTTCCTTGGACAGTCTGCACAGATGCCAAGGAATCTGCTGCTGTTATTGCTGAAGAGTCAGGTCTTTAGTAGCTAGAAAGCACAGGAAGCGATGCCATCGTGATTTAGATTGCTTCAATATTTAATCAGTAGCAACTGGCATTAAAAGTCTCATAAATAAATAGTGAGAATCTGAAAGTGTTAGATTTTAAGCTCTGTATGCAGCAGGGGGTGAGGGAAGTATTCCTACATTCTTTTTCTTCATACTGTCAACTGCTAAACTTGAGTATTCCTTGCCAGTCACACACAATGTATTTCTCCTCATCTCTCCCCACTGTACAACTGGATCAAAGATGGCTTACCTGAATTATCCCACAGTTGTAGTGGGGAATCTTTCTGTTCTGTATGTGCATTTTGCAACGTGACTCCAAGTTTCAATAGGTTTGTCCATAATGCCCATGCCAGCTGATAAATGATTGAGTGCTTGGGGAAGAGGGAGTAGCATGAAGAGGGAGACTTAGAGCTTTAGTACTGGGGTTGTATCTTGAGGCTTACATTGTCAGAAAGATCTTTCATTTTGGCAGTATGAACAAAGTTAAAACACTATCTTGCCACATTTTTCAGTGGCCAAAACTAACACAGCAGATAAAGTCACAGCAATACAAAGTACCTCTGTAGTGGTAAAAGTGAATTATTCACTTCATAGTTATATCAGTAAAATGGGGTAAACCAGGCCCTAGTCTGCCCTTGGGTAAAAAGCAGGGAAGTGATACAGAGAAGCCTCCAGTTGGATCTAATAGGTCCCCAGGGGAAGTCATCTGAGTCTTATCTTTAACTCAGTTGAACCATAAAATGGCATGAAAGCAGACCTGAACAGAAGATGGATTCTGTATCTAAGCTGCTTCTTATGAATTTTTGTTACAAAATTTCAATAGCAACTTTACAAAAATCAAAGGAGCTAAGAGGCAGTAAAAAATGCAACTCAGCTGGGATCAGAGAAAAACAGCTGCTAGAAATGAGATACTCTTCACTCATTCATTTCCACAGCCCAACCTTCATTAAAGATTTTTTAAAAGTTTAAGATTTCAAAAATCAAGTTCAGGTATATCATTATCAGTAGCTTTACACTGATTAAAATCCTACTAATGCTAGGAAAGAACAATAATTTTACACAACTTTCATAATCTCCTTGCATGAGTCTGGTCAAGGTCTAGAGTTCAGGGTCTTGCTTATATGTGTATCTCCTCAGGTACAATTTTCCTGTTGGGGATCCAGTGGCAGGTTGCATGTTCTAATACTGTCTCAGGTGCTCTCCCATGCAGGTTAGATCTTGGATAGATCTTGCAGGTTAGGTCTTTGCAGGTTAGTTGGAGGGAGACACAGCATATCCTTGATCTAAGTGATAGAGTTGTGGTTTTGGTTTGGTTTTTTTTTTATGAAAGCTCAATAGTGGCTTCCCTGCCTGCTGCCCTTATGTCATGCACTAAGCGATCTTCTCAAATGTGCCTAAGTGAAGCAAATTTTGCATAAAGAATTTAAATTAAATGAAGCTGACTAGCCCAGAATTTTTAGTAACGTTTCTTTAGAACTCCAAAATAAGGACTTAAGTCTAGACATTAATTTAAAAACACCCCTAATGGCATAGCATTTCAAAAGAACAAAACTTTAAAGCAGTACTTGAGACACTTACAGAATACCCTTTCCCCAGTTACCCCTTTGAGGTGATACATGGTGATACTTTAACGAAGCCTACTACTTTGTTGACAAATTACCTGTATATGGTACAAGCCACATAAAGTTTTTCACTTTTTGTTCATACTGTTAAAAAGAAAACCTATTCTATTGCACACAAATGAGAAGCGGAAGAATAAGCTAGTACAAATTCTGTCAATAAATACACACTTTGAGAAATGGCTTCCTAGTTTATAGCAGATTTACAGTTTTTATCTCAAGTTTCCAAAGTTCATCTCAATCTCCAATACAGGGAATTTCAATGTATCAGTAAACCCGAATTTCAATGTATCAGTAAATCTTTTAAGCCATGAAGAAAACTCACTCAAAGAAGCAATGTCCCTTATCAGTGGAAGAAGTGATAAATCTGGAATAATATATAATTCATGATGACACATATCAAGACATTACAGCAAACACTGACACAAGACCTATTTATGGCATTACTTTGCAAAGTATATTCCCTACAGAACCATCTCCTCTCTTATTCTGAACCAAACACCTGCTTTGATAATGCACATCTCTTCTGAGCTGGGCAAAAAAACAAATCTAATTCAGCAACCATTTCTCATGATAGAAAACTAGTGGCTCTCAGCCAGCAACATATAAGAGTAAATGAAAATTTAAGCACAGATCAAAAAGAAATGTGACACAGGATGGCTACTTTAAAAAATTTATGACCTCAGACATCAAGCTATCCATTGTCTAAAACATGCTAATAGGAACGTTAAACTGTCCTTGGCTGGGGAACAAAGTTTTACTTTGGTTCCTTCACAACAGCTTCCTCAGTCTTCAGGGTTTAATATATACTTGGATTCACGAGCTCTGAAGAAATGAAGAGTCTTCTCAAATCTTTCTGATATGGTCCAGAGAGTTAAGGGTCTGTTGTGGTTTAGCCCAGCCGGCCACTAAGCACCACACAGCCACTCACTCGCTCTCCCCTCCCCCAGTGGGACAGGGGAGAGAATTGGGAAAAAACTTGTGGGTTCAGATAAAACCAGTTTAATAGGACAGCAAGAGAGAAGGAAACAACAATGACAACAACAACAATAATACTGACAAAGGAATGTACAAGAACAAGTGATGCCCAATACAGCAATTGCTCACCACCTGGTGATCGATAGCCCGTCCCCAAGCAGCGATTCCTGCCCCCCGGCTAACTCGAGTTTGTGTACTGGGCATGATGTTATATGGTATGGAATACCTCTTTGGCCAGCCTGGGTCAGCTGTCCCGGCTGTGTCCCCTCCCAGCTCCCCGTGCACCCCCAGCCTGCTCGCTGGCAGCCCAGCACGAGAAGCTGGACTCTCCTTGACTACTTAGCAACAGCTCAAAACATGAGCATATTATCAACATTTTTGCATCCCAAATCCAAAACACAGCCTCACACTAGCTTCTGTGAAGAAAACCAACCCTATCCTGGCTGAAACCAGGACAGCGTCACAGACGTGCCATTCAGGAGGCAATGTAAATGCCACCCCAAAATTCAGAACCTGGAAATACTCTGCAAATATTAACTAGGACTTACAACATGCTTGGGAGCAAGGCCACTACCAAACAAATTTGAAGTGCATTACAAGTTAGTGACTACAGGTGACATGGCTGGCATAACAATGCTTCTCATCCCTTCTACCCCACTACTAAAAAAAAAAAAAAAAAAGACATAAAAAGATGATTCCCCAAAGACACACTACAAACACAACAACACAACAAGCAGTCCAGCAATTCAGTGTGCCTCATTCTACATCAGACTGTCATTGCGAAGGTGAATTTTCACCCATTTTCTTCCTGAAGGCACATGTAAAACAGTTTAATTCAGAAATCTGCATTCACTGACCATTTCTGCTCCCCATTCTCCTGGGCTGCCCTGATTACCTTTTGCAGTGAGGAATCAAAAGCTCTGTGACATCCACTGTAATCCAGTCCAGTTTCACCTTAAGCTTAGTGAAAGCCTGGTCATTTCTGGCAGGCATTTGTGAAACATCTCCTCTGACTAGTGTGGGCCACATTGATTATTCCCCCTCCCCACCCCCAATAAAAAAAAAAATTAATGAAGCTGACAATTCTTTGTCGTCCTAATAGATCAACCTGCGGGTTTGGGGACACCCAGAGAAAAACCTCCGCATAAAGTTTTGGCCATGGTATGGAAAAGCAAAACATAATATGCATATCACTACAGTAACAAACACTCTGCACCTTAATAGGGCAACATAATCAGACAAACCCATTCTCCTGTTTGATATTACAAAATGAAGCTAGACATGAAGGGTTCTTACCAGACAAGATGGATGTTCTGACATTCACAGACATGTACAGGTTCAAGACTCTGCTCCATCAAGACATCAGGTCACTAAGGCCAAGGCACCGCTCAGACCATGCACTGAAGGTTTCTCACTCAACCTTCCACCTGGGAACACCAGATCTTGGCTCCCCAGTTTATTACTTGCCTGCAGACAATCTAGGGCTGGCAGTTTCAATCACCAACACCTTTCCTGCATTTAAATTCAGTATTAATTGGCACACCTAAACCAGACACAGCTATTAGGTGATCCAAACATGGCCCTTAACCAGTCAAGTGATTCTGTTTTCCATCTTTATAATGGCCTCACAGACAAATGGTAAAAACAGTCCATTGTAAGTGTGCATCATTTAGATTCTGTGATAATAGAGGTTGTATAATAAAGCTAAGATAAGAAGAGGTGAAGACATATGACAGCAATGAAACTGTCTACCTTATTCAGAAACAGAAAAATCTCTCAGTTAAGTACATCAGATAACTCTCACTAAAACAAAAATACTTTCTGGTGCAATTTTAACAGTAGATTAAAACTTATCCCCTTCCATTCCCAGGTGTTCACAGTTTTAAAC
The DNA here is from genome assembly GCF_000687285.1 of Phaethon lepturus. Taxonomy (NCBI): domain Eukaryota; kingdom Metazoa; phylum Chordata; class Aves; order Phaethontiformes; family Phaethontidae; genus Phaethon; species Phaethon lepturus. The sequence goes on from NW_010546972.1 coordinate 68,215, forward strand.
TGGCACAAAACAACCTGTATCAGCATAACCCGCTCTACTTCTTTCAATGAACCATGAATAAAAGGGAACCTTAACCTGTAAGACCAAAAGTCAGGCCAGTAAAACTTGTGTAAACCAGCTCATAACCAGCCTTAGAGGGGAAGGAGAGGAACCTGCCCACATCTCCAGCTAGTCTTAATGTGTCCCTGGAGAAATTCACCTTACCACCTTCTTCCTTAGGCAGCTGAACAGTAAAAGAAAATAAAGTTGCTCCTGAATAAAACGTATTCTGTATTTGAGCTGCTTTATATCATATTAGGAATTTTAAATATGAAGCTATGCATCAGCATATTACAGAATAAAGGAGCTAGAAAATGAGGAAGATATATTCATCTGGCATCTATAGGAACAGAGGATCAAGTGACAGATGGAAAGGGGAAATCAACTCCAAACACTAGATAACCTTGCCTGTCACTTGCCACAGAAGCACAACCTGCAATTAGAGGGTTCTGAACAGAGAAAGAAAAAAAAAAAACAAACACACACACAAAAAAATCAAGAAACAAACAAACAAACAAACCCCCACAAAACCAAAAAAATCCCACGCTACCAAACACAGTTGCATTGGCAGCAACACTTTAAAGGCAAGGACAACATCTAATTTTAGTGATTCTGTTCCTCAGATGCATTATTCTATTCCTTCACCCTCTTTTTTTACAGAATAAGCAGAGTCCAGAGAATCACCCCATAAATTACTCTTGTTTTGAGAGGAAAAAAATAGCAACTATTCTCTTGACTTCCAGCAATAGAGGACTGACCTCTTATATATGTGGATGTGTCTAGTTTATTCAGTGTGCATTCATGGATTGAATAATATAAACCAGTTAAATATCATAAAGAATGATTACTTAATGTCTGGTTTTTAAACAACAGTCTCTTTTTAAAGTTATGACAACAAATGACCTTTCCAGGATCTCCAAGGAAAACTAAGTAGTGCTGGAAAAGAAATTTCTCTGAAAGCTCTCATCACTATCTTTATGACTGAAAGATCATCCTTTCATCAAAGTGTCAGGTAGGAACGGCTTGACAATGGGACACATGAAGTGCTGTCCACCAGTATTTTTGAAAATACAGATAGGTTTCATAAGACAATAACATTACTGAGTTTCAAACTGGATGTTTTAAGGACTTTGCCAAGAGAGAGCATTCCCCGATTCTTTTCTGCCTCAAAAAAAAACCCCCAAAAAACAAAAAAACCCCACACCAACACATAAAAACATCAGAATAACTTGGTTAAAATGAAAGAACATCACCACTGAAATCACTATGACAGATTTGAAACATAATGCTCTAAACTAGCTTAATTTTCAGCAAACATTATGTCATCTATGTAGCATCTGCACATTTCTTACACCATCATAAAAATGATAAAAGGCCCACAATGGAGGTATTCAAACAAGCAGTAACAAGAGATCACCTTCACTAAAGGCTAGGAAAGACGAATTTTTTTTTTTTTTTTTGAGTTGTTTACATGCTAGGGAATTAATTAAGACCTAATCTGATATGAAATAGTTTTGAGGTAAGTACTACACTAAACAGTGCAAAGACATTCAGGCCATTTTCCTATAGCTTCACTGACGTGGGATGCTTCTCTTTCTTATTGACTTGCTTGTCCCTCTGATATAATAGAGCTGCACTAATTCACACTAACAACTGGGAGACTGATCGCAAATTACCAGACCTTGCAAATTAGCAAATAAGCAAACAAACACTATTAAAAATCCCAGTCAAGGGTATCGCAGCACATCATTTACCTGGTTCATTTATTTTTCAAAAGTGTGATTTCATCTCCTGACACCACAGCATGCCAGTGAGTGGCAGGAAGAACAAGCACAAAAGCCCCCACCGTCAACGTCTCTTTACTGGGTTTTGCAACCTTTTCCACCCAGCCTGTTTGAAGACCTAAGGCTGAGGTCTCAGGGACATTCAGGAGAATAAAATCATGACGCACTACTGTGCACTAGAACGCGCACGTAGGTGGTGCAGCCACACTGAACATCCACCGATGAGTAAGGTGCCTTCCAGTCCACAAGCAGACATCAGGCGTCTTGTTCAACTAACAGCAATCAGCATTTGCCACCAGCAATTAATTATTAATTAATTAGCAGAAGTCACCACAAAGTTTAGACTAAACCATGTCAGTACAACAATTAATCTGTTGATTAATTCTGATGGTGACTAAGTCTATGAAAAGACTGAAAGGCCATTTGCAGATAATCTGCAGCAGGATGAATGGGGTAGATCCACAGTATCAATAGCTAGCTGCAGCTCTCCTGTTCTAACGCAGTGTAACTGTGAAGGTAACTACAAACGCTCTTCTGCATGCAGTTATTTAAACTGCAGAGAACTGGGGCAATACAAACAAGGGGGTTTGTGAGACCTATGAAGTTTGCAGTTTTTCAAGGCTGGAGACATTTTCACAGTATGCATTTTGCATCAAGGATTTAATCTGTACATTTTATTCAGGTAGTTTTGTTCTTGTTTCTCCTCCCAGCTCCCTGATGTATTTTTTTAATAGTAAGAAGCTATGACATATGATGCAATTTCTTGGTGGGTGTGTCTGTTAGCAAGATGGCTTGTACTGCTCAGCATTGACTGCTGGAGGTGAGCTAAAAAATGTAGCTGCATTAAGGGACTGCCATACCACCTCAGGACAAACGGAAAAATCTTTCACTAGCTCTCCTGCAGATGGGATAAAGGAAGAAAGAGTGAGTTTTCTTCTTTTTTGGCAAACTTAATGGCTACAATAGCCCTTTTAGACACATGTATTCTACACCCGGACACTGGAAACCAAGCTGGTACAGATCAGCCCAGCAAGCAGCAAAAAGGTGCTTTGTGTTGAGGACTTCTGAATTGCAAGTTGGCTCTTTAGAGGCACTGCCCTCAACTTGTGTTAAGAGCCCAGGGCTCAGCCTCTCCCCTGCCCTGCCTTTTGTAGCTAATTTGTTCCACAGCAAATTACTGTTCTGCACACATTGTCTTTGTGAAAGGGCCACATATACCTTTCTGCTTTTCTCCACTTCCAGCATAGAGCACCTCACTTGAAGAATCCTACCGTGTACACTTTTCCTTTATACCTTTCTGTTTAGGAGCCCAGACCAAGACCCTGGCTGGTTTACAATATCTTAGCCCCTCCTAGGCAGGAGAGGAGCTTTCTCATCTGTGTTCCAGCCACAGGAAAGGGAACAAAAATAACTGAAGCCAAACTTTACTCCACTCTTTGCTGACACCCTCAGTGGGTTTTTTATTTGGGTTTTTTTTTTGCCTCATTGTAATCTCAACTTGCATTTTTTCCTCTTTTGCCCTTCCCAGTGTAAAACAACAAGTTTTATCTGAGAGCTTTCACAACACCCATGCAATCAGCCTTGCCTGCCCTCTATGGTCCCTACTAAAACAGGCAACTCTTTCAGTCAACTTCCTATTGTTTGACTCAATTTGTTAACCTCGAGGGAGCCACCAAGAGGACTTGCAAGCCTCAGATCTCCTGGTCCTTCTTGACTTATGCTGTAATTCTCTACTAGTCTACTGCATAGATGCTAAATGTGCTTTAACATCTATTTTTAGAAAACAAATTCCTGTGTTTCCTTTGTGTCTGTCTTTTCCTCCTCCTTAGATACTCTTAGAGCATGTAGCATTAAGATTCAAATTAAAGCATTTTAATACTGATCTTCACTACCTCCACCAAAAAATAGCACCTGTAACCTGCCACAAAGCAAATAAACCTGGAATTTGTAGGACCTGGACTGAGGTCCACAAAACAGTATTAGGCATTGCCTCAAGTGAATGAAATGGGGCATAGAGGTTAATCTCTCCATCAACTCGATCCAATGAGCCACTCAAATTCCCTCATTTCCAAACTGATAGTACAGCTAGGATACAACAGGCTGATACAGCACTAGATCTCCCAAGCAAAATTGCAACACAGTCTAAAGAAACTTTTCTGCTGGATCAGAGTGGGCTGTTTGTAGCTAGAAAAGCTCTTCCCTAATCTCATTATGCATGAATTTTGATCACTATTCCCCCACTCTGAAGTAACTTACAACAAAGCAAAATTGGACAAATGCCAAGAAGTATAAAATATTAGTGTTACTTTGGATGAAAAGCTCTCCCAGTTCTGTCAAACTCAGAACTTCTCCATCCTTCCTGAGAGATGCTGGAGCAGATCCTCACTATTTATGTATTTATAGATTTTTTAATTTTTTTTTTAATTGTTTAGGATGAAAATAAAATTGTCCTGAATAAGCTTTAAAATTCAGTCGTCTTTGTCAGGACTGGCAAAATAGCTGTAAAAAAAAAAAAAAGCTAAGAGAAAATCTTGTACATTCTAAGATTTTTTTTAGGGGCCTTTATGCCCAAAGTCATCTGCCTTCAAAGCCATTCAAAGTCATTCAAACGTGAAACCCCTCCTCCCTCAGTATCTGGTGGCATATACTTCAAACAAAGCTTCCACATGTTCCCTGTGACATCTCTTTTACGAACACATTGCTACACAGTTGTCACTAAAGCCCTGCACATTTTCAAAACAAAGCAGCCCTACATGATTCTGTCAAAGGCAGTTTCTTGCTATGATATTCCAGCAGTTGTTTCCTGAAGGTTGAAAATATTTCTGTCTCCTGTCTCCAGTTATTTTGTCCTGCAATTCACCGTATTTTCACATCACCAGCAATACCACAAGGTACCAAAGCTGAACCCAGCTTTCAGGATGGAAACATTCTCTTGGTTATATGTTGGTCCCCTCAAAAAGAAAAGCCAAGAGACATCCCCTTTTCCCGCACCTCTTCTGTGACATCCAGTCACATCGCAGGGGCCCACGTGAGGACCTGGCAGGAGGATCTCCCTAATCCACATGTCACTTCATTCTCTGCAACTTCAGGTAAACGTGAAATGTTTTTGATGTTCCTTGAACTTTTAAACCTGCAAGCTTCTGGGCTTTCTTATTCCTCAGAAACCCACCACATGCCAACAGATGACCAGTGTTTTCTTCTTAAAATGCACCAAGGGACTCTATCTGGGAGCAAGGACTTTAGTAAAGAAATAGTATTGAGCTACACTTCCTACTTCCCCACAGCCCTCTGAACTACCGCTGTGTTTTCGTGCGGCTGTAAAGGGAAAAGAGAACCTCTGGGAACTATGATAATATAAATTAAAATCATTATCTATTTACTATTCATAACATTTACAAATGTATATATTTTAAGTAAAATCCAAATACAGATTCCATTTTATAAAAGGGAATTTAAATTACAAGTAGCTACTTAGGAACTTTGTGATCAGTAGGTAAAACAGCAGAGACCTACATTTCTGGAGAAAGTGTTAAAATTAGTACTGTTTATAATTCCAATTTAATTGGGCCAGATCCTTGTCTGGCATAACCTAATACAGCTGTACTGACTTAAATTAGTCTGTGGAAATGGGCATAACTTCAGTTATTCCAATGCCAGAAGGGGTCCATTATGTGAGTTTAAATCAGTTCTTTTTTATGACACACGCTGGAGAAGGATACCTATTAATTTCTTCATCAAGCCCAAGAAAACATTCTTCTTATACTATCCTAGAGGCTGGCTCACATGTAAGGGGTACTAAAATCCGGTAAAACAAAAAAGGCTGATGCACTTTCCCTGTTTATACAGTGCGCTGCTCACGGTGCCGAACACTCATATCAACAGAAGGCAAAAGAGGCAGTGAGGCCTCCCAGCCTAATCCTCCCGTTTCTCTCCTAGCACTCCCGCGATTGTCACACGCCTTCTGCCGCCGGTCCTGAAGAGAAAAAACAGCAGCCTGCCACAAAATGAGCCCCGACCAAACAAACCATCACTTCATTTCACCCCGCAAGCTGCCCAGCAGCACTGTAGCTGTTGTGCAATTGTCTAGATTGCTTCTGAGGGGACGTCTGTAATAGATATTCTTGTTTAGCTGTTTCTGCAAAAATCCCAGGCTTTGTTCCATGGTTGGACTTGCCTTGAGAGCTGGCTGTTGATATTCCCTTGGAAAAAGCTGTGCTGCAAAGGGAAGCTCAGGATGCACAGCATCTTCCCAGCCCTCCAGCCAAGGCAGGACAATCGGGGTGTGGAGGGCACAATTTTGTTCAGCTCATACAGTAAATTGAGTCAGGTTTAAGAAGTGGGGTAGTCATTTTTGGAGCAGATGCTAGGATGATAGTGTAGGTCCTGCCTCTATGTTTAAGTCTGACCTATGGATCTATCTTTGCAGCAGCATATTCATCCAACATGATAACAATACTGAAGTCAACCAGGGAAAGTTTTTTTAAATATATATTGGATTCCTGGTATCCTTGAGGAAATTATTTTGACCTTATACTGCTGAAAGTTCTCCCATAGATATACTGCCAGAGCTCCTTTGTGGCATATAAGTTTATTTAAAAAAAATGCGTGTTGCAGATTCTCTGATCAGAACCTAGCAATGCAAGTCAGAAGCTTCTGTTCAGCTGATTCAGTGATAGCTCTCTTCAGCAGGGAGAAATTACTTTTGTGTAAGAAGCAATACCCAGCTTGTTTCAAACCTCAGCCTCTGGCAAATCTGTCATAGCAGGAGACATTCCCTGTTTCTTTGACAGATTGGCCTGCGGCTGAAAGTTAATCTAACATGTCAGAAAAAGTACACAGTAGGTAAAGAAAAAAGCCAAAGCTAACCCTCTCAGCATTTTACATTGGAGCATATTTGAAAGAAACGTTTACTTATAGACAGTAAAAATATTGCTCTAAGTCTTCAAATTAAAAGAAAAAGAAGGCATAAAGATATGCTAGCAATAAAAAATAAGCTTAAAGAATGAACAGACTGGAATCTGTAACCTGCACCAGGGATAAAAGAATACTACCATCAGCTAAGATCCAAGATTGCTCATTTCTGCTATTATACATCAACTTTCTTTCTCCTTATCACTCAGTGCCAAATAAATAACTGGTTTCAACTATCATGATGCATAAAAGCATAAATTTTGGCTACAACAACAATCCAGTAAAAAAAAAAAAAAAAATCACGCTTGCCAATGCTATCACTATGTAGTTTTGTTGTTGTCATTCTTCTATGTATCACTCCACTCAGTAGCATAAATTTGCGTCAGTTTCTCTATTCTTTCTTGCTGATAAGGTTCCTGAAGTTATATAAAAAGCATCATTCTTAGAAATGCACAAACATGTAAATACACTGAAGGTTTTGCTTTAAGCTGTATCCCAGGTCTTAGGCAAAGTCAATAGGATTGCTGCTGGCTAGCACTAGTCTTAGAAAACCAAAGTGAGCCAAAACTACATTCTCTGTGGGAAATGTAGTTTTACCAGAAGTCTGGTAAGATTTTGCAAGAATAGTTTAATGACTGAACTGCCTTGACAAGCAAGATTTTTTTTTTATTTTGTTTCAGTGATTTGATTTTCAGTTGTACCAAAACTGTAAGATTTTATTTATGATTTTACATTAGCAAAATGAAAATACTGGATGTCTCAAAGATTACTTTCCATTCAATGAAAAACCTTAGAACTGGGGAGAGAGGGCTGGAGAGAGGAAGGGTCTAATATAGAATGAAAACACATTTAACAGTGTGAGATTTTCCTAGGGGGTTGTATTTCCAGGCAGACACATCTAGACCATTAAACCAGGAAGAAATAGCGCATGCTTATTGTTATTCTAAATGTGGAAGGAAAATTTCATAAAAACTTCTCATGTAGCCAACTTTCTTAGGCAAAGTAACACTCCTGATTCATCTGTAAAGTATTTATATTAAATGGCAAAAATTGTGAGAAAGGAGTGCAATAATCTTTACTCTATCATTTTATAAGCTGAAAAGAATACCAAGAATAACGTAAGTCACCAACCAGTCTAAAAGTTGTGTTAAGGCTCTAAATGCCCTTCCCCATTGTCACTTGAAGAATCATTTTCCACTTTTCAGGTCTTTAACTTCCTATTCCAATACCCTGACAGTTTTTCTCCTAATCCATAAATGCCAAAATAAGGGCAATTGTTAAAGCAAAGCGTGTTTTGTACCGGACGTCATTTGACGTAGTTCAGTTATTTTTCATTCCCCTGTGCACAGCAGTGGAAGGTGCAATGGAAGGTCAGCCTGTCTCTACAGCTCCAGTCCCTGCTGGACGCTCCTGCACCCGCACAGCTATGGACAAAGCACAGTTCACTTGCAATTTTTGTTCCCAGCACAAAACATTACACTGAAACAACAGAAGCAGCAGACCTGGGCTGTATCTGGAAGGAGGCAGCAGAGCCAAGTCAGGATGTGAAGTAGCTGAGAAGGTGAAAGGCAGCAGGAAGTACAGGAAACATCTAGAAGGAAAGGCACCACCTTAAACCCCTTTACTGCTTTTTCCACCCATGTACCTTCTGGCTTGGTGGCACTCCGAGTCCTTCTTGACCTCATGTGACAGAGTGCCTGCCTGCCCCACCGCCTGTCCCTGCTCCTTAGTCCTAGGTGAAAGAAAAACTGGAAAATTAAGAAAGTGAGTGAGTCTCAAGCAAGAGCAACAGCAGAGTACTTTTGTCTCAGGCAAGCCTGGGAGGCCACTCCAGACCCCACAGAGACAGGAAATCAGGCCTAGCTGAATGAGGAGCACCACTCAGGACAAGCATGGAACATCCCTTTTCTGCAGGGCACCTTCTCTCCCAGCCAGTCCTATCAACCACCGCACCCTCTGCCTTGCCGCCTTCTTGTACTGGCTCTGCAACAGTGGATCAGTTGGGCACCTCGCACCATGTTTACACATCTCAACTAAGGATGACAGTGGGGGCAAGAAGAAAGGAAGAAAGCTAAAAATGTTTGAGAACCAGAGTCTTACTGGTTTCTACAATGACTAAATAAATCCTGAATTAAATGTTTTCTAAATTCTACTTAAGTACATCTTTTGTATCTTTGACAATGACTTCATGAATGGCTGAAAGCACCTTGAAAATATAAAACACTAAGCATTGTTCTTTTTATAGTGTATGTTTTGAAAAATTGACCAGGCTCATGTTGATCTAATAAACGTCAGCTTTCTAGACTGATACCCATTATGAAGCTACTTTGGCCTTTCAAGAGTCTTTTTTTTAATCCCTCGGAGACTATATATGTGCAATTGCATGTAAACTGTCACCCTCAGGAAGGAGGAGATTCCACAACATGTTTTGCTGCTAGCAAGATGCTTCTCCTAATGAATGCACTAATCTTCACCCTTCCCATTATGATTTTTCAGTGGAGTATTTTTGGCAGCAGGCATGAAGAATCACATCTGCTTTTGTGTGTATTTTGTTCCCCCAAATTCTGGGGAGAAGCTACAACATATGAATTAAAAAATGGAAGATTTCTTCTTCAGATAAAAAGAGAGAAATAAAGGAGAAATATGAGTATTAACAGTTACCCATCAATGTAGCTCCCATAATAGTAATGGAATGAGTTCCACCTGCATATCAGGTGAAACAACTTTCACAAGCTAAGTCCAAGCTTCAAGAGACAAAATTTCACAGACTTTAATAGTACAGAAAGTCAGCTTCAGCTCCTCTTTTAGATGTGTTCTCCTGTGGCGCAGTTGTAGCACTGCATTGACAGATTATTTGAATGAGCCTACATCATAGAGATCAGGGATTTCTCAAACTTCATTTCATATGATTGCTCAAAATAATCACTAAATACTTCATTCATTCTCCAAGCATGACAGTCAGTAATTTTGACAGAGTCATCAGCAAGCAACAGGATCATATTATCAGCTAATAGTCACTGCCAAATTTCAGCATCGCACCAGTGAAAACACAGGTGTTCATACAGAGAGGACCAGACACTTCACACTAGGCTGAAGCCTTTGCTGACCTGCACATGTATTCCTCACTGCAGTATACTGCAATAATCTAGGTGGAAGCCACTGCAGGGACAAGCATGAAAGCTGTGTGAAGAACAGAGGTTTGGTTCCATGAAAGGTTTTGAGCTTTCAAACATTTGGCTTTCTGCCAAATCTGAATGGAAATTTATGAAAGAGTTTCCCGTAAAATTATTACAACTCAATCTAAATGTCTGTTTTTCACTTCAGTTATGTGCTGTACATGCACAAAAAAAAAGCTTTAAAGTGAAAAGCTGCTTCCAATTTAGAAGAGAAAACAAAAAACAAAAACAACTAAGAGAAAAAACCCCCAAAGAAAATAAACTTTCAATTCCCAAAAGGTAAAATGCAAATGACATCACCAGAATTTTCTCTATTTTTCTTACAAAACAATGTCCCTAATCAGCCTAATTTGGCAAGACATTTTGGTTCATATGAAGCACTTACCCCAGGAAAAACATGCTTCTGTCAGTTTTGGACTAGCTTTGGCAGGCCTACTACTCCCCAGAAAGAAGAGGCCAATACGCTACTGTAGTGAACACTGTGGCTGTTGGTTACTGGAGAGAAGAAACCATACAAGCTACAAAACCCAAATGAGAAAAAAAAACAAAAACCAAGACCCTTCATCTAGAAGTTCAGTCCAGACATGATCACTGGCTGTACAGCCCTCCTGCTCCACAGGGAGCTTCCAACCACCAAATCAGAGGAAAAAAGTTGTTGGCCAGGGAGCTACGTAATACTCATGAATGCTGAAATACAAGGGTGTCTCTTAAATGAATAACCATTGAGTATAACCTCAAAACCTGGCATTTTTAAGCCCTAATCTTCTACTTTGCAATGGACTTACAGCCTCTGGCACTTTATGAACAAGCTGTTATCATTTTACACATCAGATGTACAACAGGCACAATCTAGTTACTATGTCCCATTTCTCCATGTGAGGCAAAGGGTCTAAAACAAACTTCACAAAGGTCCTTGTCCTTTCACTCCAAAATACCAGGCTTTATAGAAACTGCTGCCAGCTACAAAAGCAAGTCAGATTGGCATCAACAGAAGAAAAAAAATTATTTCCCCTTAGGATACTGTTCCCAAACACTCCCAGCAAAAACCTTTTTCTTCTGAAGGCTTCCTCTCCAGATGAAACAAGTCCAGAGCTTTGCTGCCTGTGGGCTGGCATTTACAGCAAGAACAGAGAAGCTCATATGAGGAGTCCTTTGATTCCAGAAGAACAGTTGCAGTGCTGTCAGCACAGCACATATGACTTCACGTGTGTCTGAGTAAGAAGGGAGCAACAGATGCGAAGGGGAGATCACTGCAATAGGGAAAAAATCCTGTTTCTAGTCCAAATGCACAGAAGGTGTCACAGTGCAGCTGGCCCTCTGTCCCAATACTGCTTGATTTTGGTTTCTAACATCACAGGCTAAATCAATTTACCCCTTCTGGACCAGAGCTAGAAGAAAACCTTAAGTAAAATGTCTTTGTCATAAAGGATATTACTCCCCTGCAGTGCCAGATGGGTCTGCAGACATGCAATTTATCCGATATCAGGAGGTGAATATGGGGTTAGCAAAACCATTTTCTCACTACTCTTTTAAGCCTTTTTTTCTTTTTCTATGCCAGACTAGGAGTCACGATTTTGAGCTTTTCCCATACTGCAAGAATTAAAATCCTTAGCAAGTATCATGGATTGGTTTGGGTTGGAAAGGACCTTAAAGATCATCAAATAGTTTGGGTTGGAAGGGACTTTTCAAGGTCATCTAGTCCAAGCCCCCAGAACGAGCAGGGACATCTTCAACTAGATCAAGTTGCTCAGAGCCCCATCCAGCCTGACCTTCAATGTTTCCAGGGATGGGGCATCCACAAGTTCTCTGGGCAACCTGCACCAGTGCTTCACCACCCTCATTGTGAAAAAAATTCTTCCTTATATCTAATCTAAAATTTACCTTTTTTCAGTTTAAAACCATTACCCCTTGTCCTATTGCAACAGGCCCTGCTAAGAAGCCTGTCCCCATCTTTCTTGTAGGCGCCCTTTAGGTACTGGAAGGCTGCAAGTAGGTCTCCCTGGAGCCTTCTCTTCTCCAGGCTGAACAACCCCAACTCTCTCAGCCTGTCCTCACAGGAGAGGTGCTCCAGCCCTCTGATAGTATTCATGGCCCTCCTCTGGACCCGCTCCAATGTCCTTCTTATGTTGGAGGTACCAGAGCTGGACACAGTACTCCAGGTGGGGTCTCACCAGAGTAGAGGAGCAGAATCCTCTCCCTCAACCTGCTGGCCATGCTGCTTTTGATACAGCACAGGAAGGTAGGAATAACATGTGCTGAAGAATATTAACCTGAATTAGCTTTCAAAATTGAATCATTAAACAAAGCCCCTCTGCAAAAACTTTAAATCAAAAATAAAATATTAGCATACTTGGAAAGGGAACTCAATCAATTTATAACCACTTTAATTCTGAATAAGTAATTAACTAGATTTGCAGGAGCTGAACCAACCATAACTAGCAGTAAGCAAGCTGGTGAGAGGGCATCCAGGGGAAGTGGGGGCGGCTTATCCACACACAGGGAGGGATACTTTGTTTAGGACGCAGTATGGATCCACATGCAAGGGGCCTGCATCACTCCGAACCTGTCAGCTTTAGGATCACAGCCATATGTCTCTAGAGAGAACAGAGCAAATGCCAACTGCAAACTGTCCCCCAAGACTCTGGTAGCCAGTGGCTTGGGCTGAAACAGGGAGTAGGCATCATTTCATCCAGGTATGGGAAAAAACAATATTAAAAAAAAAATAGATGGGTTAAGCCAGCTAACATAACAGATTTCTGACCCAATCTTCAAGATCCACAAGCTGGCTGTAGCCTCCACTTCAGGTGATTTAGAAAGAAAGAGGGAATTTGCAGAACAACTTCGTGACAGTTAGGAACAAGTAATTTAAGATGAGATCTCTGATTAAGTGTGACCTCTTCCTTAGCCACACAATTCCCTCTCTATTGATACAGTAATCACAAAAAAAAAATTCCATTGCTGGAGTTTGTTTTGTCTAAATCAAGGGTTTATTATCTTCCAAAATTTGCAGAAGACAGAACACCCATACATGGGAAAGTATGAAGTCTCAGCAGTATCAAAGAACCTGTGCTCTCATCTGAACAGGAAGAAACTGCACTGAATACTTGACGATACCAAGAACTGGAGAGAAAAAGAGGGAAGAGGCTTTCCTTGGACTCCCACTACTGCAACAGGAATACATCTTCTACACTGCTCCTACTCTAGCTCACCTTTCTGGCTCCTGAGAGCTGAGTAGCTTAACACCTTTCCCAAGCAGAAAGGTAGCAGTCTTTGTTGTCTAGAGAGTCTAGAAAATTAAGAGGATAAAGCAAAACTATTCTTTGTTTTGAAAACTGACACACCTAGAGAAACACCAGCAGAGATACCGTGGGAAGACACCGCTGGGTCAGGCTTAGATTGTGCCCACACCTGGAAGGTGTTTCTGCATCTTTAAGGAGCACATGTGTTGCAGTTAGAGAAAACACACATCCTGTGCAGGTAAATAGCACTTATCTGAATAAATTTCCTGCTCCTCATTGTCAGACAAAAATGCACTTACCCCATTACCCCAGTTATGTTTTCACTGTTTTCCTGCAATTTTGGAAGAGCAGTAAAGATTTGGTGCACATCCTGTCTAAGACCCATTGCTTGCAAGTAGTCAGAAGAACATCAGAAGTCTCTTGACTAACCCAGTCTAGTTTTGCCCAGCCATTACATGACACTAATTAAAGGTAGGGCCACATGCTTCAGCCTTCCTTCCCTCATCACAAACAAATAGACTGGTCACACACAATAACATGATAAGGGGGAAGGACAGCAGAAAGGAGACAGCTAGGAGCAGGCTACCCCAGCTAAAGAACCACTTCTGCTTACAGACCTCTTCCAAAATATCCTGGGAAGCTGGCCAGATTAATTACCCTGGTAGACCACACACAGCCCATTGGTAGGCAGTCTTTACCTTGAAAAACTGACTTATGAAACTCTCTCTCTTGAAAGCATTGTCAAAGGTTCCAGGCTTGAAAAATAATGTTGCACAGACTTACCTTCATTCAGCTGCTATGTTTTGAGTTGTACTAGTTTAGGATGCAGCCTATTGCACTGTGTTAGCAGTCTGCTGGTGGTGGGGGAATGCAGAGCTGTAGGAGGTGAATTACAAAACTCACCAGATTCTAGCCTGCTGGCTGGCTGACTTCCAGAATATGGAGTCTGTTTTAATCACGGACACATGTATGTGTTTCCCATCATACTTTGAATTTCCGTGCCAGGTCCACTTTCATGAATGAGTAAGGTATTGAAACCAGTAGGAATCCTGCTTTCACGAAGTCCAGAAATGGTGGAATTCTTGTGAATCTCAAATCCTGCCAGATAAAGAGAAGCCAAGGGACCACACACCACACACTAGATGGGGGCCGAGATTACTGTTAAACTCCTGGGGACACAGGATTTTGTCAGTCACATATTTCAGTGTTCGTTTCTGGAAGCATCCTTTGAGTATCATGCAGAAAGGACTATAATTTGACTGCAATGCAAAGTTGTGCTTTCTTTGAGTACCCCGAGTGCTAAATGACCTTGCAAGTAATCGAAGCAGCACAGCTGTACTATGGTGCCTCCCAAGTGCCTTACTATGGTAGCGATCCTGTTTCTCTACAACAGCCTATGGGCACCATTTGATGTGGTATGGGCTGGAGCTGCTTTAAGGTGGACCTTGCTGTTCCAACGCTTTGTCCTTACACTACAGTTCACAGAACATCACATATACTCCCGTGTGAAATACATGGATGTGGATTAGTTTGATCTAAAAGTAAATCGTTTTAGGTGCTGGACTATGAAACAGAGTGGCTGCATTCCCTTACCCCAGCTCTGCTGCAGGAAGGAAACCTCTAGCAAAGGGACAGTAGCAAATCACTGCAGGGCAATGACATCTAAATTGCTGCAGCTGTTTGTTGCAGCACACAGAAGCCACAGCAGTCAGCTTTGTGTCAGTGAAGAGCAACAGGTTTGATGACTCAGTAGTGGGAACTTCAGGCCTCAGAGGAAGACTGAATCCAGCCACCCTGAGAAAGAGAAATATTAAACAAAAATCAGGGAAATTTAGGGTCCAAGAAGCAGTATGGAGGAGAGGAAGAGATTTAGTCCAAGGCAGTAACCTGCAAGTCTGCCATTGTTAAAAGGACTTAAACATCTTCCAAGGTTGCAGTCTTAGACACAGAAGAGGAATGCTTCTGGGGACATATGGACCACTTTGCATCTTTTTCTGCACCTTTCAGGAATGCTTTCCTGTTCTGTATATGAATTAATTTTCACAAAGTACTTGACAGTCTAGCATAAGCTTGATATTCTTAGTGTTATTCTTGCTAATTACGTAGCACCTAAGCAATTGATTGTACACTAGTCAAATAAATCCAGAAAGAAGTTATCTTAGTACGAAATGGTTTGCAGCAAACCAATGAGTAAAACCTTAAATCAATGTTTGTAATACTTTTCTCGCTGCTGGTGTAGTTGCAGGCTACTTAATTAAGACTACCTTGTTAAATGTTGAGCAAAATCCTCTGCCAGAAAGGAGTCTTGAAGGTGGGTGGAAGAAAGAATATGATACATGAGAAAGGCAGTAGTGGTCTTTTGGCTACCTGCCATAAGAGGGTAGCAGGTGGTTCAGTGGAAGAAACACAAACTTCCTAGAAAAAGGAAGTTTTATTTTCTTAAAGACAAAATTTTTTTCCCATGCCAAAAAACATCCTCCAAGAAAGTCTTGCTTAATAAAACTGCAAATGCAGTGAAAGCCCCTACTGTCTTCCTGGCAGGGCAATAAAAGTCTTAAGTCATCAAGGAGAGTCACCAGAAAGCAATCACCACTGTGGCTCTCAACTGTCAGGACCTGAGTTAAAACAGCCCCCTTCCATCTGAAAACTTGATTCAAGGTTGACAGAAGCCGAGAACAAGGCTCAAACATGTCTCTGGAATAAGGGGAAGAAAACAAAACAAATCAAGCCAAAAATCACCGAGCCAAAACCACAATAGAAAGGCCAAGCTAAACAAGATGAGGCTCAGCTTCAACCCTGACAACAGTCAGGCATAACCACTATCAACACTACACATCTTGAACAATAACTGAAGTATTTGGCATCAACCTACTACTCAAGGAGCCCACTTTCACCAGTCATGAGTAGAAGAACCAGAAGCAATAAAAATATGAGATTCTTGAACTTCCAGCCATAGACAAGATGAAGAAACCCAGTAAAAGACAACCGAGTACAGCATTTCTTAAACAAGCTAAAAATATGGGATTACACAATTTGTTGTTGTTAAACATCCTTTTAAGAACATAATAAGTCTTTATATGCAGAAGTCACCATCAAATAAAAGTAATTTTCTTTGAAAACATATATATAAAAAGATACATATACACACCCATATATATGCAAATCTCTCTTTGATGTTGGATAATTTAGAAACAAGAAAGGCAGAAACATATGCAAGAAATTGTAATAGAAAATGCACCTTAACATGACTAAGTAATACACAAAATACAGACCTGGCTGTGCAACGTACAGCTTCAGAGTTCCTTGTAAAGCTCTGAAGGAGTTCAGCCACCAACTCCTCTGCATTACATTACAGGATTAAGGCCTATTTTAAAAATCTCTAAACAAAACAGCCTGTAGTATAATCTCAACCCAAACCAAGATGAAACCAAATTTAGGTTTGAACAGCACGAGTACTTTTTTAGGCAGAAAAAAGGCAAGGCTCAGTTAGTCATTCAGACATGAGATTATTACTATATATTAATGGTGGAATTAAATGAAAACATTATATATATCATCCCTGAGCTCTAGGATTGTAAAGTCACAGTTAACACCTGAATCCACATTTGTTGTTTGAAACCAGCTTTAATTCCACACTACCTGGAGGGGTTAAAGGTATCCAAGCTGTTTTCAGACATGGACCCAGCAGTGAGAACAACTAGTTCCCTAGGCTGTTTAGCCAGCGGAAGCTAATCTCTTATTTTCTACCTTCCCCCTCCCCCTCAGTCTCTCAAATCTGGGCTTCAGAGGATGCAAACAAATCATTCAACAGGCTTCAATCCTGTTTTCTCCACATCACATTAAAATAGTGGCATGTCAAGAACTTAAAAAGAGATGTTGTGCAATAGAAAAAGGATGCTTATGCTCTATTGCTACAAGACTTTCCATCTAGTTCAGAATTAATTTCCAAATATTAAAATATTTGATACAACATTAGAGATTGAGGAAAAAGACAAAGATGTTTATGAAACATTGTTTCAAAACACCAGCTGAATCTGCAAAATACTGGAAGTGCATCTAAGTAAATTACCATGTGTTTATAGCACTCATGTATTTATGTAGCATTTCAGAGGGACAATTTGAAACATGCAAGAGAAAACAGACCAGCATTTACACTGCTAGTTACTAAGCTCAATACCAAGTATGCATGGGTTTTCCACTTAACAACAAGCAAACAAACAACCTCCCACGCCCCCCAAAAAACCCAAACCAAAACAAAAACACCACCACACACAACACAAAAGCTTTAGAACTACTTTTTCCTGCATGGATACTCAAGTGACCCTGACAACAGAGCAGTTAGGGTTTTTCAAACTCACGTAAGACCTTGTAACAGAGTGAGAGTGTTTCCTCTATTAGGTAACTAAGTTTGGCCTTTTGTTCAGCTTTACAAAAGAAGGAAACTTGTCCATATGTCTACTGCAAATATTTACATAAGACGCACACTCTGCAGGCAACAGAAACCAAACAACATCATTCCATAATATGCAACTCACCAAGGCTGCACACACTTTCAAAGCAAGATTCTAAGAACACAATGTTTTTAATATCTTTAAATCTATCAACAGTTATTAAATTATTACAATTTATATTAAAAGGGAAAAGAAATGCAAATAAAGCAAAATAATTACTTACCAATAGTACTGACTGCTTCTGCCTTAAAAATTAATTACCTTTAGCACCCAGAGAGGGTATTAAGCAAGTCCTGGCATGTATATGCTGCACTGGCCAACTGGCAATTAGCAACACTTAGTCATCTCCACCAAAAGCAGAATGTTTTTTTTTTTTTTCCAAAAGGTAAACCCCACCATTTAAACAAACTACAGTCACATTTTAGGTAACAGTACTACTGCTGCTATTTGTGCCACGAGTTTTTAATCAGTTCTTAGCCACTTATATCTATAAGGATCCATAATGTGATAGCAAGCGATGCTCTCCTTGACATGTAATTAACAAAGCCCTGGTGCATCTAAAGTTACAAATAGAGATTGTACAGAATAGAGTGAGAGTGTGAGAGAGGGGGAACGA